>NC_084615.1:4735302-5035302 GCF_033978795.1 Nerophis ophidion
CGCTGGCTGACTAAATACTTTTTTGCCCTACTGTACATACATATATACATATATATATATATATATATTTTTTTTTTTTTTTTAATTTTTTTTTATTTATTTAGCTGTAGTCCGACCTTGTAATCAATAAGCTCCTTATTTATTCTCTATCCTCCTGTCGTGGTGCAGACAGGCTCGTACATGCACATGGATGCTAAAATTCCATCATGACCATACGGATAAAAGTTCAAACTATGCGTCACTTTGTATTAGAAATGGCGACAGCGGAGGATTTTAGCATCCACGTGCATGTAGGAGCCAGTCTGCCCCACAACAATAGGATAAACAAAAAATAATGGATTTACTGACTACAACTTTGGACTATAATTGAATAAAAATGAGCGGAAACAGATCACCAACGTTTTGAGCAAGTTTGGAAGTAGTCAAGATTGTTTTATAAATAGCTTCGGCATGCCTCCGATGTTTGATTACAAGAACAGGTACAAACAGGTAAGAAACGTAGGTTTTTTTTTTGCATAATAAGTTTATACAGCTAAAATAGTATTTGTTGCCACCTTTCAATGTGGCTTCCCGTGGGTAAAATATGTCTAGAAGCGTCCCTGATTCCCAGGTACTAGGTTTTGGTACCATAATAATTTAAATGTGAAAGGTGCCATGCATTTCTGTATATAATATAAATGCATTGTATATCAGATGTACACTAACATCCATTTTCTACCGCTTGTCCCTCTCCGCACACCCTCGACAAGTCAATCAATCAATCAATCAATGTTTACTTATATAGCCCTAAATCACTAGTGTCTCAAAGGGCTGCACAAACCACTACAACATCCTCGGTAGGCCCACATAAGGGCGAGGAAAACTCACACCCAGTGGGACGTCGGTGACAATGATGACTATGAGAACCTTGGAGAGGAGGAAAGCAATGGATGTCGAGCGGGTCTAACATGATACTGTGAAAGTTCAATCCATAATGGATCCAACACAGTCGCGAGAGTCCAGTCCAAAGCGGATCCAACACAGCAGCGAGAGTCCCGTTCACAGCGGAGCCAGCAGGAAACCATCCCAAGCGGAGGCAGATCAGCAGCGCAGAGATGTCCCCAGCCGATACACAGGCAAGCAGTACATGGCCACCGGATCGGACCGGACCCCCTCCACAAGGGAGCGTGGGACATAGAAGAAAAAGAAAAGAAACGGCAGATCAACTGGTCTAAAAGGGGAGTCTACATGCTATGCTAGTCGCCACATGATATGTTAATTTGATTCATAGTTTGTATTATTGAGCATCAGTATATATATTTTTTTTTATTTACTAATCTACTTATACTGAACACGCAGACCAGACTTAAAAGTTACAAAATATTTTTTTTTCCCTCCAAGATTGACCCAAAGTGCATTAGTTCCTTTCAATGAATGAAAATAAATCAGAAGACTGTGCGTCACTTTTGTATTAGAAATGGCAACAGCGGAGGATTTTAGCATCCACGTGCATGTAGGAGCCAGTCTGCCCCACAACAATACGATATACAAAAAATAATGGACCAACTGACTACAACTTTGGACTATAATTGAATAAAAATGAGCAGAAACAGATCACCAAAGTTTTGAGCAAGTTGGGAAGTGGTCAAGATTGTTTTATAAGTAGCTTCGGCATGCCTCCGATGTTTGATTTCAAATTCCGGGTACCCAAATACACAAGAACGGGTACCAACAGGTAAGAAACGTATGGTTTTTTTTGCATAATAAAAGTAAAATAAAGTTTATACAACTAAAATAGTATTTGTTGCCACCTTTTAATGTGGCTTCCCGTGGGTAAAATATGTCTAGAACCGTCCCTGATTCCCAGATACTAGGTTTTTGTACCATAATAATTTAAATGTGAAATGCATCGTATATCAAATGTATACTAACATCAATTTTCTACCGCTTGTCCCTCTCGGCACACCCTCGACAAGTCTCCAAATGATATGTTAATTTTATTCACAGTTTGTATTATTGAGCATCATTTTTTTTTTTAATAATCTACTTATACTAAACACGCAGACCAAACTTAAAAGTTACAAAATATTTTTTTTTTCCTCCAAGATTGACCCAAAGTGCATTAGTTCCTTTCAATGAATGAAAATAAATCAGAAGACTGTGCGTCACTTTGTATTAGAAATGGCAACAGCGGAGGATTTTAGCATCCACGTGCATGTAGGAGCCAGTCTGCCCCACAACAATAGGATATACAAAAAATAATGGACTTACTGACTACAACTTTGGACTATAATTGAATAAAAATGAGCAGAAACAGATCACCAAAGTTTTGAGCAAGTTTGGAAGTGGTCAAGATTGTTTTATAAATAGCTTCGGCATGCCTCCGATGTTTGATTTCAAATTCCGGGTACCCAAATACACAAGAACGGGTACCAACAGGTAAGAAACGTATGTTTTTTTTTGCATAATAAGTTTATACAACTAAAATAGTATTTGTTGCCACGTTTTAATGTGGCTTCCCGTGGGTAAAATATGTCCAGAACCGTCCCTGATTCCCAGGTACTAGGTTTTGGTACCATAATAATTTAAATGTGAAAGGTGCCATGCATTTCTGTATATAATATAAATGCATTGTATATCAGATGTACACTAACATCCATTTTCTACCGCTTGTCCCTATCGGCACACCCTCGACAAGTCAATCAATCAATCAATCAATGTTTACTTATATAGCCCTAAATCACTAGTGTCTCAAAGGGCTGCACAAACCACTACCACATCCTCGGTAGGCCCACATAAGGGCAAGGAAAACTCACACCCAGTGGGACGTCGGTGACAATGATGACTATGAGAACCTTGGAGAGGAGGAAAGCAATGGATGTCGAGCGGGTCTAACATGATACTGTGAAAGTTCAATCCATAATGGATCCAACACAGTCGCGAGAGTCCAGTCCAAAGCGGATCCGACACAGCAGCGAGAGTGCCGTTCACAGCGGAGCCAGCAGGAAACCATCCCAAGCGGAGGCGGATCAGCAGCGCAGAGATGTCCCCAGTTGATACACAGGTAAGCAGTACATGGCCACCGGATCGGACCGGACCCCCTCCACAAGGGAGAGTGGGACATAGAAGAAAAAGAAAAGAAACGGCAGATCAACTGGTCTAAAAGGGGAGTCTACATGCTATGCTAGTCGCCACATGATATGTTAATTTGATTCATAGTTTGTATTATTGAGCATCAGTATATATATTTTTATTTATTTACTAATCTACTTATACTGAACACGCAGACCAGACTTAAAAGTTACAAAATATTTTTTTTTTTCCTCCAAGATTGACCCAAAGTGTATTAGTTCCTTTCAATGAATGAAAATAAATCAGAAGACTGTGCGTCACTTTGTATTAGAAATGGCAACAGCGGAGGATTTTAGCATCCACGTGAATGTAGGAGCCAGTCTGCCCCACAACAATACGATATACAAAAAATAATGGACCAACTGACTACAACTTTGGACTATAATTGAATAAAAATGAGCAGAAACAGATCACCAAAGTTTTGAGCAAGTTTGGAAGTAGTCAAGATTGTTTTATAAATAGCTTCGGCATGCCTCCGATGTTTGATTTCAAATTCCGGGTACCCAAATACACAAGAACGGGTACCAACAGGTAAGAAACGTATGTTTTTTTTTTGCATAATAAGTTTATACAACTAAAATAGTATTTGTTGCCACCTTTTAATGTGGCTTCCCGTGGGTAAAATATGTCTAGAACCGTCCCTGATTCCCAGATACTAGGTTTTTGTACCATAATAATTTAAATGTGAAATGCATTGTATATCAAATGTATACCAACATCAATTTTCTACCGCTTGTCCCTCTCGGCACACCCTCGACAAGTCTCCAAATGATATGTTAATTTGATTCACAGTTTGTATTATTGAGCATCATTTTTTTTTTTAATAATCTACTTATACTAAACACGCAGACCAAACTTAAAAGTTACAAAATATTTTTTTTTTCCTCCAAGATTGACCCAAAGTGCATTAGTTCCTTTCAATGAATGAAAATAAATCAGAAGACTGTGCTGCAGACATTACTTATTGAGAGCTCTTGCCATGATTTACTCTCCAGACTCGCTCTTTGCCAAAAAAAAAAAAAAAGAGCGCCGCCTCAGGAAGTCCCAAACAAGGGCAGAGAACTGGAACCCGACCGGAACATGCCCTTATGTGGTCATGACCTTACAAGGCGCGGCGGAGCGGGCTTTCCGGCAGCGGCACAGATGGGAAATCTGAAAGAAATCCGCGGGCAGGACGGCGAGAGCGCGACAATTCCGGCGCTGACTTATTGAGCTTTTACGATACAAAGACACGAGCATTTGGCTCGGAATAAGACTCTTTGCAAATTTACTGCCGAAGCTTTAATATTAAGTCTCACCGCGCTCTGCTTTTCCCTCCAGGCCGGCGTCATGTGTCCTCCACCGCAGTGACTAAATATGGGCTTCCTCCGCCCCATATATGGACATCTACGTCACGGAGAGAAGGTTTATAAGCCGCGGGAAACCTTTCGGCTCAGAGACAGCCCTGAGAGCCCACAAGAGCAACTATTAGAGCAGACAGGGAAACACATAGACCTCCCAAACATCACAAACAAAAGTAAAAAGTCAACAAACATCAAATCCAAAAGGGTTAATACCCGACTGGAAAAAAATATATATATTATAAAAAAAAAAAAAAAAAACACAATCAAGCTCTATTTTGTTTATTCATTTTTGCAAATGAGTATAAAGGACACTTTTGATTTTTTCCAAAAAAAACCCCGGCACGACAAAAAAGACAACTGGATCTTTTACTCGTCTCTGAGACAGAAGGGACACTGAAAGGACAAGCGGCGCTCCAAGAGGATCGAGCACAGCACAGCAGCATCCATCAGCAGACGGAGGGAGCCGTGCGGCTCTTCCCTTCCAGCCTCCGGCTTCCAGTCAGCAGCAGCAGCAGCAGCAGAGGATGGCTGCGGCCAAGACCGAGATGATCCTCCCGACCCTGCAGATCTCTGAGCCCTTGAGCTTCCCTCACTCCCCCATGGATAACTACCCCAAGCTGGAGGAGGTGATGATGCTCAGCCCGGCGGGGACACCTTTCCTCACAGCCTCCGCGCCCGAAGGTGCCGGCTTCGGCTCTGGGGAACCGGGGGAGCAGTACGACCACCTTGCTGGAGGTGAGGTCCGCTTTAAAATCCTCATATAAGACCTGGCTAGTAAGCAAACATGTGGTGTTAATGCAATTACCTTCGACAACTTTGCCGCCATAGCGACTATAATTTTCGGTGTTTTAAGATTGAATTGTGACTTTGTGAAATAGGTTGGTATTTTGATGAAAATATTGGCAACTCTTCTGCCGCTCGCCTTCAAATTGCATTCCTAAAACCAGCCGAACTGCAGTTTCCGTCATCTATTGCTTCCGGCTTCGAGGAATTGTGCACGTTTAAGGGTGTGTTTGTGAAAGAAGGAACAAAATATGAGTTAGAAGACTAGGGAGAAACTTGGTGAGGAATGAACTTTTGCGATTGTGAGTAACGTGACTTCCTGTCCCCTCAGATACGCTCCCTGACATCCCCTTCAACTGTGACAAGTCGGTGGGGGATCAGACCTACTCCACCCCGCGGCTGCCCCCCATCTCCTACACGGGCCGCTTCACCCTGGAGCCCGCCACCGCCTGCAGCAACAGCCTCTGGGCGGAGCCTATTTTGAACCTGTTTAGCGGCCTGATGGGCAACGCCACTTCCCTGAGCACCTCGTCCTCGTCGTCCGCCCCGACGTCGTCCTCTTCCCCGTCGTCCAGCGCCTCCTCGTTGCAGAGCTCCAGCCTGACGTCCTCCGTCCACCACAGCGAGCCCAACCCCATCTACTCCGCCGCCCCGACCTACTCCAACCCCAACTCTGATATCTTCCCAGACCAAGGTCAAGCCTTCTCCGTCCCCAACGCGGGCGCCCTCTACCCTCCCCCTGCCTACCCTAATGGTAAAACCTGCGGCGCAAGCTTCCCCGTGCCCATGATCCCTGACTACCTGTTCCCTCAGCAGCAAGGGGAGATCAGCCTGGTGCCGCCCGACCAAAAGCCATTCCAGAGTCAGTCAAGCCAGCCCTCTCTCACCCCTCTGTCCACCATCAAGGCCTTCGCCACCCAGACGGGTTCCCAAGACCTGAAGAGCGTCTACCAGTCCCAGCTGATCAAGCCCAGCCGCATGCGCAAGTACCCCACCCGGCCGAGCAAGACCCCGCCCCACGAGAGACCCTACGCCTGCCCGGTGGAAACCTGCGACCGCCGCTTCTCCCGCTCGGACGAGCTGACCCGCCACATCCGCATCCACACGGGCCAGAAGCCCTTCCAGTGTCGCATCTGCATGCGCAACTTCAGCCGCAGCGACCACCTGACCACGCACATCCGCACCCACACGGGCGAGAAGCCCTTCGCCTGCGAGATCTGCGGACGCAAGTTCGCCCGCAGCGACGAGAGGAAGAGGCACACCAAGATCCACCTGCGGCAGAAGGACAAGAAGGCGGAAAAAGCCGGGGCGCTGCCGGCGCAGGCACCCGCGTCGGCGCCCTCGCCCGCCTCCAGCTACCCCTCGCCCATCACCTCATACCCCTCCCCGGTGTCTTCTTACCCGTCCCCCGTCACCTCCTGCTACTCTTCCCCAGCTCACGCTTCCTATCCGTCTCCTTCCATCGCCACCACCTATCCGTCGGTGTCCATGTCCAGCACCTTCCAGACCCAGGTAGCCTCGCCCTTCTCCTCTTCAGTGGTCTCCAACAGCTACAGCTCCCCCGTGCCCACACCACTATCAGACCTGCAGACCACTCTCTCCCCAAGGACGATTGAGATCTGCTAAGTTTCGGAAAGGGACGGCATCCACAGACTGTTATTCCCCCCTTCAAATAGAAAAAAGAAGCACTTTTGGGACGGCTCTCTGCAGCGTCGGGTTAATACTCACATCTAAGGACCGGACAAGGTTTTTGTTTTCTGAGAGTTGAATCCAGCGCTGAGGGGTTCTCGCCTATCAGGTACGCGCGGAACTAAAAAAAAAAAAAGAGAGAAAGTGAAGATTGCCAGCAGCTGCAATGCTCCAGCGCGTCCTAGTCGGCATGCAAACAGTACAAGAGACTCTGACTGAATATACATAAATGTATGTTTATTGTACCCGTGCCATGTTTTCTTCTTATCACTCTTCGCTATCATTGATGTGAACCACAATTTGCATATTTGTATTATTTGAAGTGAGCAAGGCTTTTTTTTTTTTTTTTTTTTTTTTTTTTCTTACTACATAGTGACGATGCTGTGGTGCGTTTTGTTTGGGGGGGGGAAAAAAAAAAAAAAAAAAAAAAAAAAAAGCACTTATGTATTCAAGCATGAGTAGGCGTGATGTTAGTTTCTGTTTGTAAATATCATCCACCGGTACTCTTTTTCTCTCTTTCGCACATGTGACATATCGCTCAGTGGTGTGGACAAACAGAGAAAAGAAAAAAAAAAAGAAAAAAAAAGGACGATTGCTCCGTTATTTGGTGCCTTTTTTCCGGGGGGGGGGGGGGGGGGGAAGCCATGCTGATGTCGTGGATCGGGAGAGAGGATGCGCTGCATCCGGCCTTAAGGACGGAGGGAATATTTTTGTTACAGAATGTAAGTCACAATGAAGGGAGAAAAAAGGGATGCATTTGATCAGAATGTAAGCAAAAAAAAAAAAAAAAAAAAAGAACATTTTAAAGTATATTTTTTATAAAAGTGTAAATATTCGCATCTTTAAAGAGCCAGAATGTTAAAGTTACCTACTGAGTAGGCATGGGATTCCTCTTGTATGTTCTATACATGCAGCTCATTATTTGGTGGTTATCTTTATTTTGTATTTGTGTTGGTTATCAAACAAGTGACTGTTCCTGGCTTCTGAACACGATGAATGCGCTTAACTGCCAATGGAGATATTTGGTGTACACGATATCCTCCCAGAAATGAAATATAAATAAAAATGTGAATATACGCCTGTTTGTTTTGGTGCTTTTATGTTTGTTGAGACGGATTATTGATATTACTTCTTAGTCGTGGATTTTCCTTGAAGCCCAGGCTTGAATGGGAATACATTTACTCGGTGTGATCTGACTGTCCAGAGTCGAGACCCAGGATGGACCGCTCGCCTGTATCGGTTGGGGACATCTCTACGCTGCTGATCCGCTTGAGATGGTTTCCTGTGGACGGGACTCTCACTGCTGTCTTGGAGCCACTATGGATTGAACTTTCACAGTATCATGTTAGACCCGCTCGACATCCATTGCTTTTGGTCCCCTAGAGGGGGCGGGGTTGCCCACATCTGAGGTCCTCTCCAAGGTTTCTCATAGTCAGCATTGTCACTGGCGTCCCACTGGATGTGAATTCTCCCTGCCCACTGGGTGTGAGTTTTCCTTGCCCTTTTGTGGGTTCTTCCGAGGATGTTGTAGTCGTAATGATTTGTGCAGTCCTTTGAGACATTTGTGATTTGGGGCTATATAAATAAACATTGATTGATTGATTGATTGATCTTGATATTTTGCTGCTTTTCAATCAGTGATCATCTTTTTTTTAATGACGCAGGCATTTTTTATCGAAAACTCTCATTTCGTTTTCAGATTTCACGACTCAGAAGCTGTTGCATGCACGGCCTTGTAGTTTTATAAAAGAAGAATTTTTTTTTTTTTTTTTTTTCCCTTTTTTATGCCGTTGGCAGTAAAGGAGAATATTCACAACGGTCTAAGCTGAGCTGTGCATGCATGGATATATTTTTACAGGCTTATTTTTTATATTTTTGGTCTCGAACTTTTTCCACTGAGGGCCAAGCACTGAAAAATCAAAGCAAGCAGGGGCCCGTTTTGATATGTTTTTATTTCAAAAACCAATACAATGTATGTGTAAGAATATACATTTGAGCCTCCACTCAGACTTGAGTCCAGTCAACAATGGATTTAAAATAATAGTGAGAGTCCAGTCCATAGTGGATCTAACATAATAGTGAGAGTCCAGTCCATAGTGGATTCAAAATAATAGTGAGAGTCCAGACCATAGTGGATTTACAATAATAGTGAGAGTCCAGTCCATAGTGGATCTAACATAATAGTGTGAGAGTCCAGTCCATAGTGGATCTAACATAATAGTGTGAGTCCAGTCCATAGTGGATCTAACATAATAGTGAGAGTCCAGTCCATAGTGGATTTAAAATAATAGTGAGAGTCCAGTCCATAGTGGATCTAACATAATAGTGAGAGTCCAGTCCATAGTGGATCTAACATAATAGTGAGAGTCCAGTCCATAGCGGATTTAAAATAATAGTGAGAGTCCAGTCCATAGTGGATCTAACATAATAGTGAGAGTCCAGTCCACAGTGGATCTAAAATAATAGTGAGAGTCCAGTCCATAGTGGATTTAAAATAATAGTGAGAGTCCAGTCCATAGTGGATTCAACATAATAATGAGAGTCCAGACCATAGTGGATCTAACATAATAGTGAGAGTCCAGTCCATAGTGGATCTAACATAATAGTGAGAGTCCAGTCCATAGTGGATTTAAAATAATAGTGAGACTCCAGTCCATAGTGGATCTAACATAATAGTGAGAGTCCAGTCAACAATGGATTTAAAATAATAGTGAGAGTCCAGTCCATAGTTGATTTAAAATAATAGTGAGAGTCCAGTCCATAGTGGATTCAACATAATAATGAGAGTCCAGACCATAGTGGATCTAACATAATAGTGAGAGTCCAGACCATAGTGGATCTAACATAATAGTGAGAGTCCATTCAATAGTGGATCTAACATAATAGTGTGAGAGCCCAGTCCATAGTGGATCTAACATAATAGTGAGAGTCCAGTCCATAGTGGATCTAACATAATAGTGAGAGTCCATTCAATAGTGGATTTAAAATAATAGTGAGAGTCCAGTCCATAGTGGATCTAACATAATAGTGAGAGCCCAGTCCATAGTGGATTTAACATAAAAGGTTTTTTTTTTTAAAAGAAGCCTTTAAAAAAAAATGCTTAAAAACTAGTCCTACTTATTAGGCTGTTTGAGTTTTTATATTGTATTCATTTTTATTATATTTTTATTATTATTATTTTATTAACTTGTATTTATTTTTTAAAACAAAACATTTAATACACTGTAGCACTTTGAGGTTTTTAGCTAAATGTAAAGTGTTTTTGAAATTGGACTATATGACTTGGTCCAAAAAATATTTAAAATGTGTCATTATTTTGTATTATTGTTATTCAAGGTTTAAATCTCTAGATCAGGGTTAGGGAACCTATGGCTCTAGATCCAGATGTGGTTCTTTTAATGACTGCATCTGACTCTCAGATAAATCTGAGCTGACATTGCTTGACATGATAAGTAATGAATAATTGTAGTGTTAAAAATAACGTTCAAAATATAAAACATTCTCATGCATTTTTTATGTTCAAGAAGTTGCGTTAATGGTAAGAAGTCATTTATTTATTATTGGTTCGTGTTGGGCTTGCACCGACATGAGAGGCGGTTTTAGGGTAAAATATTGTTTGTTTTTTCAATTAGTCTCTCAGTTGCTTTTCAGCAATTGTCTTTTTCTCTTTCATCCTCACTCGCGCCCTGGCTCCAGATAAAAAGGCCCAGGTGGGCCGTCTACGCACCCGTCGCTGATTTTGAGGCCGATCCTGGCAACATCCCGCTTTGCTGCAGGCCGGCAGGCCACGCCCCCTCCACAGTTAGCTTCAGAATAACAATGTTATTACAAAGAATAAGAGACCTATTAAAC
Organism: Nerophis ophidion; assembly: GCF_033978795.1. Classification (NCBI taxonomy): domain Eukaryota; kingdom Metazoa; phylum Chordata; class Actinopteri; order Syngnathiformes; family Syngnathidae; genus Nerophis; species Nerophis ophidion. Next base: position 4,746,081 of record NC_084615.1, read on the forward strand.
TCTGGAAATGTTAGTCTTACTTAAAAATGCACGCGTTTAGTTGTGCTCAGTGTTAATAAAAAAACATTATATGGCTCTTAGGGAAATACATTTTAAAATATTTGGCTTCTTGGCTCTCTCAGCCAAAAAAGGTTCCCGACCCCTGCTCTGGATCGACATTAGGTCTATCTGTCAATATTACGTTTTTAAAGATTTAAGTTGTATGCCCTTTTTGTCAAAGAAAACCCTGTTTTGTTATGGAAAAAAAACACAAAATATGCAATAGTTTACCGCAATAGAATTTTAAAGTGGAATATTTGAGATTATAGAATAATTGGAGCCTTAAAAATGTCAACACATACCACCATTGATTTTAATTTGTTATTATTTTTCTAGCCATGACAGAAAAAAATCGCACTAAAATTATTGGGGATTCAAAATTAATTAAAAATAAAAAACATTTTTTTTTTTTTTACTGTATACTTTAAACACAATCGTCTCGAGATCAACTTTAGATCCATTAGTCAATTATAACTTTTATTGTTGTTTATGTTTTTTGTTTGTTCTTATTAGGCCCTTCTTTAGAAAAAACGACTTAGTTTTTTATAAGGCAAACAAAAAATATGCAACATTTTCCCACAAAAATATCTTAAAGTGGAAAATTTAATGTGACATTGATTTTGATTCATTATTATTTTAAAGAAAATAACAGCCTGCATGGCATCTTTGTGTTATTAGAGGAAACATTGCAACATTTTCTTGTCACATTTATACCACTTGTTCTGTTTTTTATGTTTTTAATCGTATTTTTAGGGCCGTTAAAAAAATGGCCCCCGGGCCACGCTTTGGACACCCCAGTTTTAAGTATACCTGGGGAGATGATAGGCACACAGACGGGGGATTTAACAACCATCACTATGGACTGGGCTCTCGCTATTATGTTAGATCCACTGTGGACTGGACTCTCGCTATTATGTTAGATCCACTATGGACTGGACTCTCACACCATTATGTTAGGTCCACTATGGACTGGACTCTCACACCATTATGTTAGGTCCACTATGGACTGGACTCTCACCATTATGTTAGATCCACTATGGACTGGACTCTCACTATTATGTTAGATCCACTATGGACTGGACTCTCACTATTATGTTAGATCCACTATGAACTGGACTCTCACACTATTATGTTAGATCCACTATGGACTAGACTCTCACAATATTATGTTAGATCCACGATGGACTGGACTATTCCACTATTATGTTATATCCACTATGGACTGGACTCTCACAGTATTATGTTAGATCCACTATGGACTGGACTCTCACTATTATGTTAGATCCACTATGGACTGGAGTCTCACTATTATGTTAGATCCACTATGGACTGGACTTTCACTATTATGTTAGATCCACTATGGACTGGACTCTCACTATTATGTTAGATCCACTATGAATAGACTCTCACTAGTATGTTAGATCCACTATGGACTGGACTCTCACTATTATGTTAGATCCACTATGGACTGGACTCTCACACCATTATGTTAGGTCCACTATGGACTGGACTCTCGCTATTATGTTAGATCCACTATGGACTGGATTCTCACTATTATGTTAGATCCACTATGGACTGGACTCTCACTATTATGTTAGATCCACTATGGACTGGACTCTCACACTATTATGTTAGGTCCACTATGGACTGGACTCTCACCATTATGTTAGATCCACTATGGACTGGACTCTCACTATTATGTTAGATCCACTATGGACTGGACCCTCACAATATTATGTTAGATCCACTATGGACTGGACTCTCTCACTATTATGTTAGATCCACTATGGACTGGACTCTCACACTATTATGTTAGATCTACTATGGACTGGACTCTCACACTATTATGTTAGGTCCACTATGGACTGGACTCTCACCATTATGTTAGATCCACTATGGACTGGACTCTCACTATTATGTTAGATCCACTATGGACTGGACCCTCACTATTATGTTAGATCCACTATGGACTAGACTCTCACAATATTATGCTTGATCCACTCAACGTCCATTGCACCGGTTCTTGGGGGAAAAAGGTTTCTCATTGTCATCTCATTAGATTGACTTTTTTCCTTGCCCTGATGTGGGATCGGAGCCGAGGATGTTGTTGTGGCTTGAGCAGCCCTTTGAGACACTGGTGATTTAGGGCTATATAAGTAAACTTAGAAGAATATTACACAAAGTATTCTCATGTTGTTATTTGTTCTCCCCTTGTATGAACACACCATAGCAAACGTGATTAAGGCACCCCTGACCTCATCAATACCCTAATACAGGGTTCACAACTGCCGGCCCGAATTTATACTGGAGACGTCAAAGAAGAAAGCTGTAGGTGGGAAGCGGTGTATTGCGGCTGCCTTTAGCAACACAAACACAGCCGGTGTTTCCTTGTTTACATTCCCGAAAGATGACGGTGAAGCTTTACTATGGAACAGAGCGGTCAAGCGGACATGGTTCCCTACCACATGTCGACCGGCAGGTTTCGGCGAGAAAATGGTGGTAATAAGTCGGCTCTTACCGTAGACATGAGTGGAGAGCTTGCGTCGTTCTTCCTGCACCTGTCAAAGAGGCAGCTGCGGACTCTCCTGCCTCCTCCCACCGGCCGCCCCTGACCGTCGGATGTTTCCAACGTGGAGGAAGCATCGGCTGCCTTCGCCTCGTCGAGAAACGTGGCTTCCCTCAGAGACACTGGCGGTCACCACACCCCTCCGACCTTCAGGTTGTAAAGGTACGACCATATAATCTCACTAAAACAATAGTAACACAATAAAGAGATAAGTGTTTAGGGCACGTCCAACCGGGAGGAGGCCACGGGGAAGACCCAGGACACGTTGGGAAGACTATCAATCAATCAATCAATGTTTATTTATATAGCCCCAAATCACAAATGTCTCAAAGGACTGCACAAATCATTACGACTACAACATCCTCGGAAGAACCCACAAAAGGGCAAGGAAAACTCACACCCAGTGGGCAGGGAGAATTCACATCCAGTGGGACGCCAGTGACAATGCTGACTATGAGAAACCTTGGAGAGGACCTCAGATGTGGGCAACCCCCCACCCCCCTCTAGGGGACCGAAAGCAATGGATGTCGAGCGGGTCTAACATGATACTGTGAAAGTTCAACCCATAGTGGCTCCAAGACAGCAGCGAGAGTCCCGTCCACAGGAAACCATCTCAAGCGGAGGCGGATCAGCAGCATAGAGATGTCCCCAACCGATACACAGGCGAGCGGTCCATCCTGGGTCCCCGACGAGCGGTCCATCCTGGGTCTCGACTCTGGACAGCCAGTACTTCATCCATGGTCATCGGACCAGACCCCCTCCACAAGGGATGGGGGGACATAGGAGAAAAAAGAAAAGAAGCGGCAGATCAACTGGTCTAAAAAGGAGGTCTATTTAACGGCTAGAGTATACAGATGAGTTTTAAGGTGAGACTTAAATGCTTCTACTGAGGTAGCATCTCGAACTGTTACCGGGAGGACATTCCAGAGTACTGGAGCCAGACGGAAAACGCTCTATAGCCCGCAGACTTTTTTTGGGCTCTAGGAATCACTAATAAGCCGGAGTCTTTTGAACGCAGATTTCTTGCCGGGACATACGGTACAATACAATCGGCAATCAGCCTGGGAACGCCTCGGGATCCCCCGGGAAGAGCTGGACGAAGTGGCTGGGGAGAGGGAAGTCTGGGCTTCCCTGCTTAGGCTGCTACCCCCGCGACCCGACCTCGGATAAGCGGAAGAAGATGGATGGATGGATGGGATTTTACAGAATTATCCTAGTAAATGTGTCTAATAACATCTGGATTGCTCTGCCGTCAAGTTTTTTTTTTTTCTAGTCCTTCACTCTCACTTTCCTCATCCACGAATCTTTATTAATGGGGAAATCGTTGCTTTCTCGGTCCGAATTGCTCTAGTTGCTGGTGGCCAAGATTGTAAACAATGTTTAGATGTGAGGAGCTCCACAACTTGTGACATCACGGGCACATCGTCTGCTACTTCCGGTACAGGCAAGGCTTTTTTATTAGCGACCAAAAGTTGCGAACTTTGTCGTGGATGTTCTCTACTAAATCCTTTCAGCAAAAATATGGCAATATGGCGAAATGATCAAGTATGACACATAGAATGGACCTGCTATCCCCGTTTAAATAAGAACATCTCATTTCAGTAGATCTTTAAATAGCATTCCGGCTCCTACAGCTGGTGTTAATACGGTCTCTGCCTGCAAAAAACGAAGCCTCGTCCTGCAGCTTTCAACATCAAGACCGTCCGTGTTGCTTTTCAGTCTCGCTCATGTAAAGTGAAAACATTCCAACGAGTGGTCGTTACAGCCCGGGGGCTTGATGCGTCGCGCTCCATTAGCTGACCGCGCCAAGGATGGACGGCCGCGACAGCGGGGCAAAAAAAGTATTTAGTCAGCCAGCGATTGTGCAAGTTCTCCCACTTAAAACGAGGACAGAGGTCTGTCATTTTCATCATAGGTACACTTCAACTGTGAGAGACAGAATGTGGAAAAAAAAATCCAGGAATTCACATTGTAGGAATTTTAAAGAATTTATTTCTAAATTATGGTGGAAAAGAAGTATTTAGTCAATTCAAAAAAGGAAGTTTTCTGACTCTCGCAGACCTGTAACTTCTTCTTTAAGACGCTCTTCTGTCTTCCACTCATTACCTGTATCAATGGCACTTGTTTGAACTCGTTATCTGTATAAAAGACACCTGTCCACAGCCTCAAACAGTCAGACTCCAAACTCCACTATGGCCAAGACCAAAGAGCTGTCAAAGGACACCAGGAAAAGAATGGTAGACCTGCACCGGACTGGGAAGAGTGAATCTACAATAGGCAAGCATCTTGGTGTGAAAAAATCAACAGTGGGAGCAATTATCAGAAAATGGAAGACTTACAAGACCACTGATAATCTCCCTCGATCTGGGGCTCCACGCAAGAACTCATCCTGTGGGGTCAAAATGATCATGAGAACGGTGAGCAAAATGACCTGCAAAGAGCTGGGACCAAAGTAATAAAGGTTACCAGCAGTTACACACTACACCGACAGGGAATCACATCCTGCAGTGCCAGACGTGTCCCCCTGCTTAAGCCAGTAGATGTCCAGGCCCGTCTGAAGTTTGCCAGAGAGCACATGGCAGGGTTTTTGTAATTTGTTTTATTTTATTTGGGATGGCGTGGCGCAATGGAAGAGTGGCCGTGCGCAACCCGAGGGTCCCTGGTTCAATCCCCACCTAGTACCAACCTCGTCACGTCCGTTGTGTCCTGAGCAAGACATTTCACCCTTGCTCCTGATGGGTGCTGGCTAGCGCCTTGCATGGCAGCTCCCTCCATCAGTGTGTGAATGTGTGTGTGAATGGGTAAATGTGGAAGTAGTGTCAAAGCGCTTTGAGTACCTTGAAGGTAGAAAAGCGCTATACAAGTACAACCCATTTATCATTTATTTATCTATTTGTTTTTTGTTTGTTTGTCATAAAAAAGGGAGGCTTTCTGGGTTGGTGCACTAATTGTAAGGGTATCTTGTTTGTTTTTTTGTTGATTTAATAAAAATAAAAAATAAAAATAAAAATAATAAAAAAATAATAAAATATTCTTCTGCAGCCTGGTGGATTCTTTTTTTTTTTTTCTTTTTTTTTTCCTTTGTCATGAAAAAAGTAGGTTTTTGTCATAAAAAAGGGAGTTTTTTGGGGGGTTGGTGCACTAATTGTAAGTGTATCTTGTGTTTTTTATGTTGATTTAATAAAAATAAAAATATATAATTTTTTTTTGTAATTAAAATAAATACAAAAATAAAAATACATAAATAAATAAAAATTCTGCGGCCCGGTGGATTCTTTTTTTTTTTTTTTTTTTTTTGAAAAAGGTAGGTTTTTTTCATGAAAAAGGGAGTTTTTGGGGGGGGGTTGGTGAACTAATTGTAAGTGTATCTTGTGTTTTTATGTTGATTTAATAAAAATTAAAATATATACATTTTTAATTAAAATGATTAAAAATATATATATATATATATATATTTTGCGGCCCGGTGGATTCTTTTTTTATTTACTTTTTTTTTTTTTTACTTTGTCATGAAAAAGGGAGTTTTTTGGGTTGGTGCACTAATTGGAAGTGTATCTTGTGTTTTTTATGTTGATTTAATAAAAAAAAAAAAAAAAAAAAAAATATATATATATATATATATATATATATTTTTTTTTTTTTTTATTAAAATAAAAAATAAAAATAAAAATACATTAATAAAAAATTATTCTGCGGCCCGGTGGATTACCTACTTTTTTTTTTTTTCTTTTTTGAAAAAGGTAGGGAATCTCATCCTGCAGTGCCAGACGTGTCCCCCTGCTTAAGCCAGTGCATGTCCGGGCCCGTCGGAAGTTTGCCAGAGAGCACATGGGAGAATGTCATGTGGTCTGATCAAACCAAAATACAACTTTTTGGTATAAACTCAACTTGTCGTGTTTGGAGGAAGAAGAATACCGAGTTGCATCCCAAGAAAACCACACCTACTGTGAAGCATTGGGGATGGAAACATCATGCTTTGGGGTTGTTTTTCTGCTAAGGGGACAGGACGATTGATCCGTGTTAAGGAAAGAATGAATGGGGCCATGTATCGTGAGATTTTGAGCCAAAACCTCCTTCTGAGGGGGGGCGGTACAGCTCGGTTCGTAGAGCAGCAGTGCCAGCAACTTGAGGGTTGCAGGTTCGATCCCCGCTTCTGCCATCCTAGTCACTGCCGTTGCAAGACACTTTACCCACCTGCTCCCAGTGCCACCCACACTGGTTTAAGTGTAACTTAGATATTGGGTTTCACTATGTAAAGCGCTTTAAAGGGGAACATTATCACAATTTGAAAAGGGTTAAAAACAATAAAAATCAGTTCCCAGTGGCTTGTTTTTTTTTTCGAATTTTTTTTCAAAATTTTACCGGTCCCGGAATAGTGCCTTATTTTCGCTATCTTCGAAACCCCTATCCATTTCCCTGTGACGTCACACAGTGCTGCCAACACAAACAACATGGCGGTTACCACAGCAAGATATAGCGACATTAGCTCGGATTCAGACTCGGATTTCAGCAGTTTAAGCGATTCAACAGATTAGGCATGTATTGAAACAGATGGTCGGAGTATGGAGGCAGATAGCGAAAACGAAATTGAAGAAGAAATTGAAGCTATTGAGCGAATAGCTATCGACGCTATTCGGCCATAGCATGGGTGAACCTAATGAAGTGGCCCATAGCATAGCTGCCTTATTAGCATCGCCGTTAAAATGTGCGGACCAAACGATCAGGACTTTCGCATCTTGTGACACTGGAGCAACTTAAATCCGTCGATTGGTAAGTGTTTGTTTCGCATTAAAAGTGGGTATCTAGTTTCAAATGTACATACAGCCAGCGTAAATAGCATGTTAGCATCGATTAGCTGGCAGTCATGCTGCGACCAAATATGTCTGATTAGCACAGAAGTCAACAACATCAACAAAACTCACCTTTGTGATTTCGTTGACTTAATGGTTGCAAATGCATCTGCAGGTTATCCATACATCTCTGTGCCATGTCTGTCTTAGCATCGCCGGTCAAATGTGAAGACACTCTGGCAAATTCAATGGAGGTCTGGCAGTAGATTTCTTGCCAGTGGTGCAACTTGAATCCCTCCCTGTTAGTGTTGTTACACCCTCCGACAACACACCGACCAGCCATGATGTCTCCAAGGTTCCAAAAAATAGTCGGAAAAACGGAAAATAACAGAGCTGAGACCCGTGTGTTTGTAATGTGAAAATGAAAATGGCGGCTGTGTTACCTCGGCGACGTCACATTCTGACGTCATCGCTAAAAGAGCGATAAACAGAAAGGAGTTTAATTCGCCAAAATTCACCCATTTAGAGTTCGGAAATCGGTTAAAAAAATACATGGTCTTTTTTCTGCACCATCAAGGTATATATTGACGCTTGCATAGGTTCGGTTATAATGTTCCCCTTTGAGTCACTTTGAGAAAAGCGCTATATAAATATAATTCACCTCACTAATTCACTTCTATCAGTGAGAGTTTACTTATTTTCCACCGTAATTTACAAATACTTGCACATTTGGTGGCTGACTAAATACTTTTTTTTGCCCCACTGTATGCCAGGGGAGCGGCGTTGCCCTTCCCTCCGACTGGAGTCTCTCTCCGTCACGCCGGGGATGAAGTCGCGGATTTCGCTCTTTTTTTTTGTGTAAGCCGGAGCGGAGCCACCTCAAGCCCCCGATGGGCTTCCACATCATGAGAGATGCCTTTGTTCAAAAATGTATTTGTTCTCCTATTCTTTTTGGAAGCTGTGTAATACCCCCCCAAAAAAAGAGGAGCTGGGGGGAGGAAAAGTAGCACGCTCTCTCCCACAGTGGTCCCATCCCATCCCGGTACCACCACTCTCCCTCTCCGTCTCCACTCGGCTTGTGCAAAAGATGCTAATGATGCCCCTCTCCTCCACATTCTGATGCAAGGTCTGTCTCCACTTTTCCCTTTCATCCGCATACAAATGTGCTCTTATTGCCTCTTGGCCCTCAGGCCTTTTAAGATGCCTTTTTGAAATATGCCGTTTGATAAGCACATCATTGGCCAAGTCCCCGCAGTGATTAGAGCGCTCTTTAATGTGAGCAAGTTAGAGGGTGAATGAGGGGCTCGGGGGCCGGCAGCCATCCGTTCTCCTGCGCCGACCCTCTTTGACACGTCGCAGGCCGCCCAGGGGGGTCGGGGGAACCGAGGTTGGTGCCGTCCCGGTTGCCGTCCCAGAGACAAGGTGAAAAATCGTCTATTCCATCTCAAGGGTTGTCATGTTTTTTAAATATGCTTTACTGATCTCGGCTTCTGAGCCGTATAGTTCCTCGCCGGGATTTAGATTTCAGTCATCAGGAGCTTCCTCTTGTTCCGACACCTGTTGAGCCTTTCGGGAGAAGTGGGTTAGAGTTAAGAAACTTTGTTCCCGTCTCCGTCAGACACATTTCAGGTAGGTTGCAACACTCGTTTGAGAGTTCTGAGACAAAATAATAATAATAATTCATGGGTTGGATTTAGGGAAGAATGATGGAAGAGTACGAAGGTCCTGAGTAGGCCTAGGTTCAATCCCAGGCTCGAGATCTTTCCGTGTGGGGTTTGCATGTTCTCCCCGTGACTGCGTGGGTTCCCTCCGGGTACTCCGGCTTCCTCCCACCTCCAAAGACTGGGGATAGGTTGATTGGCAACACTAAAGTGGCCCTGAGTGTGAATGTAGTCCGTCTATCTGTGTTGGCCCTGCTATGAGGTGGCGACTGGTCCAGGGTGTAGCCCACCTTCCACCCTATTGTAGCTGAGACAGGCACCAGCGCCCCCGCGGCCCGAAATGGATGGATGGAATGGGTCTTGTCAGGACAGTCATCAGGAGCTTCCTCCTGTTCCGACACCTGTTGAGCCTTTCGGGAGAAGTGGGTTAGAGTTAAGAAACTTTGGTCCCGTCTCCGTCAGACACATTTCAGGTAGGTTGCAACACTCGTTTGAGAGTTCTGAGACAAAATTATAATAATAATTAATGGGTTAAATTTAGGGAAGCACGATGGAAGAGTACGAAGGTCCTGAGTAGGCCTGGGTTCAATCTGTGTGGGGTTTGCATGTCCTCCCCGTGACTGCGTGGGTTCCCTCCGGGTACTTCGGCTTCCTTCCACCTCCAAAGACTGGGGATAGGTTGATTGGCAACACTAAAGTGGCCCTGAGTGTGAATGTTGTCCGTCTATCTGTGTTGGCCCTGCTATGAGGTGGCGACTGGTCCAGGGTGTAGCCCACCTTCCACCCGATTGTAGCTGAGATAGGCACCAGCGCCCCCGCGGCCCGAAATGGATGGATGGATGGGTCTCATCAGGACAGTCATCAGGAGCTTCCTCCTGTTCCGACACCTGTTGAGCCTTTCGGGAGAAGTGGGTTAGAGTTAAGAAACTTTGTTCCCGTCTCCGTCAGACACATTTCAGGTAGGTTGCAACACTCGTTTGAGAGTTCTGAGACAAAATAATAATAATAATTAATGGGTTAGATTTAGGGAAGCACGATGGAAGAGCACGAAGGTCCTGAGTAGGCCTGGGTTCAATCTGTGGGGGTTTGCATGTCCTTCCCGTGACTGCATGGGTTCCCTCTGGGTACTCCGGCTTCCTCCCACCGCCAAAGACTGTGGATAGGTTGATTGGCAACACTAAAGTGGCCCTGAGTGTGAATGTTGTCCGTCTATCTGTGTTGGCCCTGCTATGAGGTGGTGACTGGTCCAGGGTGTAGCCCACCTTCCACCCGATTGTAGCTGAGATAGGCACCAGCGCCCCCGCGACCCGAAATGGATGGATGGAATGGGTCTCGTCAGGACAGTCATCAGGAGCTTCCTCCTGTTCCGACACCTGTTGAACCTTTCGGGAGAAGTGGGTTAGAGTTAAGAAACGTTGTTCCCGTCTCCATCAGACACATTTCAGGTAGGTTGCAACACTCGTTTGAGAGTTCTGAGACAAAATTATAATAATAATTAATGGGTTAAATTTAGGGAAGCACGATGGAAGAGTACGAAGGTCCTGAGTAGGCCTGGGTTCAATCTGTGTGGGGTTTGCATGTCCTCCCCGTGACTGCGTGGGTTCCCTCCGGGTACTTCGGCTTCCTTCCACCTCCAAAGACTGGGGATAGGTTGATTGGCAACACTAAAGTGGCCCTGAGTGTGAATGTTGTCCGTCTATCTGTGTTGGCCCTGCTATGAGGTGGCGACTGGTCCAGGGTGTAGCCCACCTTCCACCCGATTGTAGCTGAGATAGGCACCAGCGCCCCCGCGGCCCGAAATGGATGGATGGATGGGTCTCATCAGGACAGTCATCAGGAGCTTCCTCCTGTTCCGACACCTGTTGAGCCTTTCGGGAGAAGTGGGTTAGAGTTAAGAAACTTTGTTCCCGTCTCCGTCAGACACATTTCAGGTAGGTTGCAACACTCGTTTGAGAGTTCTGAGACAAAATAATAATAATAATTAATGGGTTAGATTTAGGGAAGCACGATGGAAGAGCACGAAGGTCCTGAGTAGGCCTGGGTTCAATCTGTGGGGGTTTGCATGTCCTTCCCGTGACTGCATGGGTTCCCTCTGGGTACTCCGGCTTCCTCCCACCGCCAAAGACTGTGGATAGGTTGATTGGCAACACTAAAGTGGCCCTGAGTGTGAATGTTGTCCGTCTATCTGTGTTGGCCCTGCTATGAGGTGGTGACTGGTCCAGGGTGTAGCCCACCTTCCACCCGATTGTAGCTGAGATAGGCACCAGCGCCCCCGCGACCCGAAATGGATGGATGGAATGGGTCTCGTCAGGACAGTCATCAGGAGCTTCCTCCTGTTCCGACACCTGTTGAACCTTTCGGGAGAAGTGGGTTAGAGTTAAGAAACGTTGTTCCCGTCTCCATCAGACACATTTCAGGTAGGTTGCAACACTCGTTTGAGAGTTCTGAGACAAAATAATAATAATAATTCACGGGTTAGATTTAGGGAAGAACGATGGAAGAGTACGAAGGTCCTGAGTAGGCCGGGGTTCAATCCCAGGCTCGGGATCTTTCTGTGTGGGGTTTGCATGTTCTCCCCGTGACTGCGTGGGTTCCCTCCGGGTACTCCGGCTTCCTCCCACCTCCAAAGACTGTGGATAGGTTGATTGGCAACACTAAAGTGGCCCTGAGTGTGAATGTTGTCCGTCTATCTGTGTTGGCCCTGCTATGAGGTGGCGACTGGTCCAGGGTGTAGCCCACCTTCCACCCGATTGTAGCTGAGATAGGCACCAGCGCCCCCGCGGCCCGAAATGGATGGATGGAATTGGTCTCGTCAGGACAGTCATCAGGAGCTTCCTCTTGTTCCGACACCTGTTGAGCCTTTCGGGAGAAGTGGGTTAGAGTTAAGAAACTTTGTTCCCGTCTCCGCCAGACACATTTCAGGTAGGTTGCAACACTCGTTTGAGAGTTCTGAGACAAAATAATAATAATAATTAATGGGTTAGATTTAGGGAAGCACGATGGAAGAGTACGAAGGTCCTGAGTAGGCCTGGGTTCAATCTGTGTGGGGTTTGCATGTCCTTCCCGTGACTGCGTGGGTTCCCTCTGGGTACTCCGGCTTCCTCCCACCTCCAAAGACTGTGGATAGGTTGATTGGCAACACTAAAGTGGCCCTGAGTGTGAATGTTGTCCGTCTATCTGTGTTGGCCCTGCTATGAGGTGGCGACTGGTCCAGGGTGTAGCCCACCTTCCACCCGATTGTAGCTGAGATAGGCACCAGCGCCACCGCGGCCCGAAATGGATGGATGGAATTGGTCTCGTCAGGACAGTCATCAGGAGCTTCCTCCTGTTCCGACACCTGTTGAGCCTTTCGGGAGAAGTGGGTTAGAGTTAAGAAACTTTGTTCCCGTCTCCGTCAGACACATTTCAGGTAGGTTGCAACACTCGTTTGAGAGTTCTGAGACAAAATAATAATAATAATTAATGGGTTAGATTTAGGGAAGCACGATGGAAGAGCACGAAGGTCCTGAGTAGGCCTGGGTTCAATCTGTGTGGGGTTTGCATGTCCTTCCCGTGACTGCGTGGGTTCCCTCTGGGTACTCCGGCTTCCTCCCACCTCCAAAGACTGGGGGTAGGTGGATTGGCAACACTAAAGTGGCCCTGAGTGTGAATGTAGTCCGTCTATCTGTGTTGGCCCTGCTATGAGGTGGCGACTGGTCCAGGGTGTAGCCTACCTTCCGCCCGATTGTAGCTGAGATAGGCACCAGCGCCCCCGCGACCCGAAATGGATGGATGGAATGGGTCTCGTCAGGACAGTCATCAGGAGCTTCCTCCTGTTCCGACACCTATTGAACCTTTCGGGAGAAGTGGGTTAGAGTTAAGAAACTTTGTTCCCGTCTCCGTCAGACACATTTCAGGTAGGTTGCAACACTCGTTTGAGAGTTCTGAGAAAAATAATAATAATAATTAATGGGTTAGATTTAGGGAAGAACGGTGAAACAGGGGTTAGTGCGTCTGCCTCACAGTACCAAGGTCCTGAGTAGTCCTCGGTTCAATCCCAGGCACGGGATCTTTCCGTTTGGGGTTTGCATGTCCTTCCCATAACTGCGTGGGTTCCCTCCGGGTACTTCGGCTTCCTTCCACCTCCAAAGACTGGGGATAGGTTGATTGGCAACACTAAAGTGGCCCTGAGTGTGAATGTAGTCCGTCTATCTGTGTTGGCCCTGCTATGAAGTGGCGACTGGTCCAGGGTGTAGCCCACCTTCCACCCGATTGTAACTGAGATAGGCACCAGCACCCCCGCGACCCGAAATGGATGGATGGAATGGGTCTCGTCAGGACAGTCATCAGGAGCTTCCTCCTGTTCCGACACCTGTTGAGCCTTTCGGGAGAAGTGGGTTAGAGTTAAGAAACTTTGTTCCCGTCTCCGTCAGACACATTTCAGGTAGGTTGCAACACTCGTTTGAGAGTTCTGAGACAAAATAATAATAATAATTGATGGGTTAGATTTAGGGAAGCACGATGGAAGAGTACGAAGGTCCTGAGTAGGCCTGGGTTCAATCTGTGTGGGGTTTGCATGTCCTTCCCGTGACTGCGTGGGTTCCCTCTGGGTACTCCGGCTTCCTCCCACCTCCAAAGACTGGGGATAGGTTGACTGGCAACACTAAAGTGGCCCTGAGTGTGAATGTAGTCCATCTATCTGTGTTGGCCCTGCTATGAGGTGGTGACTGGTCCAGGGTGTAGCCCACCTTCCACCCGATTGTAGCTGAGATAGGCACCAGCGCCCCCGCGGCCCGAAATGGATGGATGGAATGGGTCTCATCAGGACAGTCATCAGGAGCTTCCTCCTGTTCCGACACCTGTTGAACCTTTCGGGAGAAGTGGGTTAGAGTTAAGAAACTTTGTTCCCGTCTCCGTCAGACACATTTCAGGTAGGTTGCAACACTCGTTTGAGAGTTCTGAGACAAAATAATAATAATAATTAATGGGTTAGATTTAGGGAAGCACGATGGAAGAGTACGAAGGTCCTGAGTAGGCCTGGGTTCAATCTGTGGGGGTTTGCATGTCCTTCCCGTGACTGCGTGGGTTCCCTCTGGGTACTCCGGCTTCCTCCCACCTCCAAAGACTGTGGATAGGTTGATTGGCAACACTAAAGTGGCCCTGAGTGTGAATGTTGTCCGTCTATCTGTGTTGGCCCTGCTATGAGGTGGCGACTGGTCCAGGGTGTAGCCCACCTTCCACCCTATTGTAGCTGAGACAGGCACCAGCGCCCCCGCGGCCCGAAATGGATAGATGGATGGGTCTCGTCAGGACAGTCATCAGGAGCTTCCTCCTGTTCCGACACCTGTTGAGCCTTTCGGGAGAAGTGGGTTAGAGTTAAGAAACTTTGTTCCCGTCTCCGTCAGACACATTTCAGGTAGGTTGCAACACTCGTTTGAGAGTTCTGAGACAAAATAATAATAATAATTAATGGGTTGGATTTAGGGAAGAACGATGGAAGAGTACGAAGGTCCTGAGTAGGCCTGGGTTCAATCCCAGGCTCGAGATCTTTCCGTGTGGGGTTTGCATGTTCTCCCCGTGACTGCGTGGGTTCCCTCCGGGTACTCCAGCTTCCTCTCACCTCCAAAGACTGGGGATAGGTTGATTGGCAACACTAAAGTGGCCCTGAGTGTGAATGTTGTCCGTCTATCTGTGTTGTCCCTGCTATGAGGTGGTGACTGGTCCAGGGTGTAGCCCACCTTCCACCCGATTGTAGCTGAGATAGGCACCAGCGCCCCCTGCGACCCCAAAGGGAATAAGCGGAAGAAAATGGATGGATGGATGGGTCTCGTCAGGACAGTCATCAGGAGCTTCCTCCTGTTCCGACACCTGTTGAGCCTTTCGGGAGAAGTGGGTTAGAGTTAAGAAATAAACTTTGTTCCCGTCTTCGCCAGACACATTTCAGGTAGGTTGCAACACTCGTTTGAGAGTTCTGAGACAAAATAATAATAATAATTGATGGGTTAGATTTAGGGAAGCACGATGGAAGAGGGGTTAGTGCGTCTGCCTCACAGTACCAAGGTCCTGAGTAGTCCTGGTTCAATCCCAGGCACGGGATCTTTCCGTGTGGGGTTTGCATGTCCTTCCCATAACTGCGTGGGTTCCCTCCGGGTACTCCGGCTTCCTCCCACCTCCAAAGACTGTGGATAGGTTGATTGGCAACACTAAAGTGGCCCTGAGTGTGAATGTAGTCCGTCTATCTGTGTTGTCCCTGCTATGAGGTGGCGACTGGTCCAGGGTGTAGCCCACCTTCCACCCGATTGTAGCTGAGATAGGCACCAGCGCGCCCGCGACCCGAAATGGATGGATGGATGGGTCTCATCGAGACAGTCATCAGGAGCTTCCTCCTGTTCCAACACCTGTTGAGCCTTTCGGGAGAAGTGGGTTAGAGTTAAGAAACTTTGTTCCCGTCTCCGTCAGACACATTTCAGGTAGGTTGCAACACTCGTTTGAGAGTTCTGAGACAAAATAATAATAATAATTAATGGGTTAGATTTAGGGCAGCACGGTAGAACAATGGTTATGAAGGTCCTGAGTAGTCCTGGGTTCAATCCCGGGCTCGGGATCTTTCTGTGTGGGATCCCTCCGGGTACTCCGGCTTCCTCTCACCTCCAAAGACTGGGGATAGGTTGATCGGCAACACTAAAGTGGCCATGAGTGTGAATGTTGTCCGTCTATCTGTGTTGTCCCTGCTATGAGGTGGTGACTGGTCCAGGGTGTAGCCCACCTTCCACCCGATTGTAGCTGAGATAGGCACCAGCGCCCCCCGCGACCCCACAGGGAATAAGCGGAAGAAAATGGATGGATGGATGGGTCTCGTCAGGACAGTCATCAGGAGCTTCCTCCTGTTCCGACACCTGTTGAGCCTTTCGGGAGAAGTGGGTTAGAGTTAAGAAACTTTGTTCCCGTCTCCGTCAGACACATTTCAGGTAGGTTGCAACACTCGTTTGAGAGTTCTGAGACAAAATAATAATAATAATTAATGGGTTACATTTAGGGAAGCACGATGGAAGAGTACGAAGGTCCTGAGTAGGCCTGGGTTCAATCCCGGGCTCGGGATCTTTCTGTGTGGGGTTTGCATGTTCTCCCCGTGAATGCGTGGGTTCCCTCCGGGTACTCCGGCTTCCTCCCACCTCCAAAGACATGCACCTGGGGATAGGTTGATTGGTAACACTAAATGGTCCTAGTGTGTGAATGTGAGTGTGAATGTTGTCTGTCTATCTGTGTTGGCCCTGTGATGAGGTGGCGACTTGTCCAGGGTGTACGCCCGCCGCCCGCCAGAATGGTATCTGTAAAATCGTCAAAAGGTTCAAAGAATCTGGAGAAATCACTGCACGTAAGCGATGATATTACGAACCTTTGACCCATCAGGCGGTACTACATCAAAAACCGACATCAGTGTTTAAAGGATATCACCTCATGGGCTCAGGAACACTTCATAAAACCACTGTCAGTAACTACAGTTGGTCGCTACATCTGTAAGTGCAAGTTAAAACCCTACTATGCAAAGCGAAAGCCATTTATCAACAACACCCAGGAACGCCGCCGGCTTCGCTGGGCCCGAGCTCGTCTAAGATGGACTGATGCAAAGTGTAAAAGTGTTCTGTGGTCTGACGAGTCCACATTTCCAATTATATTTGGAAACTGTGGACGGACCAAAGAGGAAAATAACCATCAGGATTGTAATCAACGCAAACTTCAAAAGCCAGCATCTGTGAGTGCATTAATGCCCAAAGGCATGGGTAACTTACACATCTGTGAAGGCACCATTAATGCTGAATGGTCCATACATGTTTTGGAGCAACATATGTTGTCATCCAAGTGACGTTGTCATGGACGCCCCTGCTTATTTCAGCAAAACAATGCCAAGCCACGTGTTAGAACAGCGTGGCTTCGTAGTAATAGAGTGCGGGTACTTTCCTGGTCCGCCTGCAGTCCAGACATGGGATACGCGTACCCCTGGGGGTAATTAAAAGGTATGTCAAGGGGTATATGAGATTTTTTTTTGAATATTCTAAAAATAGCAACAATTCAAAAATCCTTTATAAATATATTTATTGAATAATACTTCAACAAAATGTGAATTTAAGTTCAGAAATTGTGAAAAGAAATGCAACAATGCAATATTCAGTGTTGACAGCTCGATTTTTTGTTCGATAAATATTGAATTCAGTGAAGTGAATTTATATTTATATAGCGCTTTTCTCTAGTGACTCAAAGCGCTTTACATAGTGAAACCCAATATCTAATTTTTACATTCAAACCAGTGTGGGTGGCACTGGGAGCAGGTGGGTAAAGTGTCTTGCCCAAGGACACAACGGCAGCGACTAGGATGGCCGAGGCGGGAATCGAACCTGCAACGGCCGCTCTACCAACCGAGCTATGCCGCCCCATATTGACGTAAAAGATTTGTATTTTTGTGAAGAAATGTTTAGAATTAAGTTGATGATTACTTCTATGTGTAGAAATCGTTATCTATAATTGAATCACTTGTTTATTTTTCAACAGGTTTTTTGTCATTTTTACATCTTTTTTCCCAAATAGTTCAAGAAAGACCACTACAAATGAGCAATAATTTGCACTGTTATACACTTTAATGAATCAGAAACTGATGACATAGTGCTGTATTTTACTTCTTTATCTCTTTTTTTCAACCAAAAATGCTTTGCTCTGATTAGGGGGTACTTGAATTAAAAAGAATGTTCACAGGGGGTAAATCATTGAAAAAAAGATTGAGAACCACTGCCCTAGAATCTGAATAACTTTGCATAAACCACCCGTCTCGTTCGGAATTGCATTTTGATCCCAACATGTGCGATCGGATCAGAATATTCCAAATGGTGTATTTGCATATAGCATTTTTTATACCGGTTAGACCAGGGGTGCCCATTACGTCGATCGCGAGCTACCAGTCGACCGCGGGGGGTGTGTCAGTCCATCTCCAGCCAGGCTTTTAAAAAAAATAGACCTAAAAATGAGTGATCATCAATCTTCACCAAGACGTCACTTAAATGACATTCACGGTACCGGAGGGTCTTGTGAGATGACGCTGGCTGCTGCAAGATCATTATTATGAAAATATGACCGAGAGGAAGGCGAGAAACACTTTTTATTTCAACAGACTCTCGCGCCGTACCTTCCGTCAAAACTCTAAAGGCCGACTGCACATTTCCTATCTTCACAATAAAAGCCCTGCTTCATGCTGCCTGCGCTAACTAAATACAGAGTCTCGGAAAACTGGCGTGCACAAGCGATCCCTCAGAAAGCTGGCGTGCACATCACTTGTGCACGCCCGCTTTCTGAGACTCTTATTTTGTTAGCGCAGGCAGCATGAAGCAGGGCTTTTATTGTGAAGATAGGAAATGTGCAGTCGGCCTTTAGAGTTTTGACGGAAGGGACGGCGCGAAAGTCTGTTGAAATAAAAAGTGTTTCCCGCCTTCCTCTCTGTCATTTTTTCATAATAATGAACTGGGAGCAGCCAGCGTCATCTCACAAGACCCTCGGGTGCCGTGAATGTCAATCAAGCAAGCTACGGAATTTGCCGCCAATGTTTTTCTTGTGAAGTCAATCAATCAATCAATGTTTATTTATATAGCCCCAAATCACAAATGTCTCAAAGGACTGCACAAATCATTACGACTACAACATCCTCGGAAGAACCCACAAAAGGGCAAGGAAAACTCACACCCAGTGGGCAGGGAGAATTCACATCCAGTGGGACGCCAGTGACAATGCTGACTATGAGAAACCTTGGAGAGGACCTCAGATGTGGGCAACCCCCCCCCCCCCCCTCTAGGGGACCGAAAGCAATGGATGTCGAGCGGGTCTAACATGATACTGTGAAAGTCCAATCCATAGTGGCTCCAACACAGCAGCGAGAGTCCCGTCCACAGGAAACCATCTCAAGCGGATCAGCAGCGTAGAGATGTCCCCAACCGATACAGGCGAGCGGTCCATCCTGGGTCCCGACGAGCGGTCCATCCTGGGTCTCGACTCTGGACAGCCAGTACTTCATCAATGGTCATCGGACCGGACCCCCTCCACAAGGGAGGGGGGGACATAGGAGAAAGAAAAGAAGCGGCAGATCAACTGGTCTAAAAAGCAGGTCTATTTAAAGGCTAGAGTATACAGATGAGTTTTAAGGTGAGACTTAAATGCTTCTACTGAGGTAGCATCTCGAACTGTTACCGGGAGGGCATTCCAGAGTACTGGAGCCCGAACGGAAAACGCTCTATAGCCCGCAGACTTTTTTTGGAGCTCTAGGAATCACTAATAAGCCGGAGTCTTTTGAACGCAGTGTATGGAAGCTGGATGAATGAGATGCCAAAAAGCAACCACTTTCATGTGGTATTGTACAGAAAGGACCACTTTTTTTCTCCTCCATTTGAAAATGTGGGCGTTATCATCATTACTGTCTGATTCCAATCAATGCAAGTCATCAGAATCAGGTAATACACCAACTTATATTCTTGTCTTGGTGAAAGAAAGACATCTATATGTGTTACACATGCTTGTATTATCATTAAACACATTGAACTTGTTTACAAAAATGTCTCTTTCATAAATAAATAAATATAAATGATATATATAAATGAGGTAGATCCCCTCGAGTTGGTCAATCGAAAAGTAGCTCGCCTGCAGAAAAAGTGTGGGCACCCCTGGGTTAGAGTCTTAATCCGAATAAATATATCATCAATGTGTACACAGCTAGTGACCTGAAACAACAGATGCTCCACTTTTCACATGCGATGAATATTGCACTACTCACCTGAGTTTAAATGTGCAAAACATTTGCATCTTCGAGAGAAAAAAAAACAGCAAAACAAAACAAGAGACAAAAGATATGAGAGCGCCACCACTCAGCGAGATCCTTTGATATTATTTGCGGCACACAAAAAGAGACGTTTGACGTATGACTTCCATAACAATCTACAGGTGTCCTGGCAACTTTATCTTGACTTAATAAGCCGTGCTTCATTTGAAGTACACGCCTTTGAACAGACAACAAAACACTGCATGCTTAAGTACCTCCAAATATGACAACCCTTCAAGTCGGCATCAAGCGCACTACAGCTTTACAAAGAGCACCTGTGTCGCTCTGAAATGCTAACAAGCCTTATAAGACCTTGTGTCAAGGCTCCTGTTGTTCGCTACATGCAAGACCTCCCTGCACGTACACTTACAAGACGCAAGGTGAGTACCTCAGACCAATGCACTTATTCAATTTCCACCTGTTCAGGGTGACGGTGCACTCAGGTCCGTCTGAACGGTCTTTTGGGCGAGAGGCGGCGTACAGGTACACCCAGGTCTGGTCGCCAGTCAATCATATGACACATGTGTAAACAACCCTTTATACCTGTGGTCCCCAACCTTTTTGCAGCTGCGGACCGGTCAACGCTTGATAATTTGTCCCGCGGCCCGGCAGGGTTTTTTGTAATTTTTTAAATTTTATTTTAATTTTTTATTTTTCTTTGTCATGAAAAAGGGAGGTTTTCTGGGTTGGTGCACTAATTGTAAGTGTCTTTTGTGGGGTTGTTTTGTTGATTTAATAAAAATAAGAATTAAAAATAAAAATTAAATAAATTAAAAATTAATAAAAAATTCTGCGGCCTGGTGGATTTTTTTTTTTTTTCCATTGTCATGAAAAAGGTAGGTTTTTTTTCATAAAAAAGGGAGTTTTTGGGGGGTTGGTGCACTAATTGCAAGTGTATCTTGTGTTTTTTATGTTGGTTGATAATTTGTCCTGCAGCCCGGCAGGGTTTTTGTAATCTTTTTTATTATTATTTTTTTTAATTATTTTATTTTTTTCTTTGTCATGAAAAAGGGAGCTTTTTTGGGTTGGCGCACTAATTGTAGGTGTATCTTGTGTTTTGTTTTTTTGTTGATTTAATAAAAATAAAAAAATATATATATTTTTTGTAATTAAAATAAAAAGATAAAATAAAAATATGGTAATAAAAAAATTTAAGAAAAATTATTCTGCAGCCTGGTGGATTATTTTTATTTTTTATTTTTTTTATTTTTCATTTTTTTCCCTTTGTCATAAAAAAGGGAGTTTTTTTGGGGGTTGGTGCACTAATTGCAAGTGTATCTTGTGTGTTTTATGTTGATTGATATCTGTGTTGGACCTGCGATAAAGTGGCGACTTGTCCAGGGTGTACCCCGCCTTCTGCCCGATTGTAGCTGAGATAGGCGCCAGCGCCCCCCGCTACCCCGAAAGGGAATAAGCGGTAGAAATGGATGGATGCCAGGGTTTTTGTAATCTTTTTTATTATTATTTTTTTTTATTATTTTATTTTTTTCTTTGTCATGAAAAATTGAGCTTTTCTGGGTTGGTGCACTAATTGTAAGTGTATCTTGTGTTTTTTTTTGTTGATTTAATAAAAGTAAAAAATAAAAATACAAATAAAAACATTTTAAAAATTAATAAAAAATTCTTCTGCGGCCCGGTGGATTATTTTGTTTTTTCCTTTGTCATGAAAAAAATAGGTTTTTGTCATAAAATAGGGAGTGTTTGGGGGGGTTGGTGCACTAATTGCAATTGTATCTTGTGTTTTTTATGTTGATTTAATAAAAATAAAAATATATATATTTTTTGTGTAATTAAAATAAAAAAATAAAATAAAAATACAGTAATAAAAAATTATTCTGCGGCCCGGTGGATTCTTTATTCTTTTTTTTTTTTCTTTCTTTGAAAAAGGTAGGTTTTTGTCATGAAAAAGGGAGTTTTTTGGGTTGGTGCACTAATTGTAAGTGCATCTTGTGTTTTTATGTTGTTTTAATTTTAAAAAAAAAATATATGTATATATTTTTATTTTTTTTTAATTAAAATAAAAATAAAAATACATTAATGAAAAATTATTCTGGGGCCAGGTGGATTCTTTTTTTTTTTTTTTCTTTCTTTGAAAAAGGTAGGTTTTTGTCATGAAAAAGAGAGTTTTTTGGGGGGTTGGTGCACTAATTGTAAGTGTATCTTGTGTTTTTTATGTCGATTTAATAAAAATAAAAAAATATATATTTTTTTTGTAAGTAAAATAAAAAAATAAAATAAAAGTACGGTAATAAAAAAATTCTTCTGCGGCCCTGTGGATTCTTTTTTTTTTTTTTTTCTTTCTTTGAAAAAGGTAGGTTTTTTTCATGAAAAAGGGAGGTTTTTTGGGGTTGGTGCACTAATTGTAAGTGTATCTTGTGTTTTTTATGTTGATTCAATAAAAATAAAAAGATAAGTATATTTTTTTAATTAAAATGATAAAATAAAAAGTAATAATAATAAAAAATGATTCTGCGGCCCATTGGATTCTTTTTTAGTTTTTTTTTTTTTTTTTTTGTCATGAAAAAGGGAGTTTTTTGGGTTGGTGCACTAATTGTAAGTGTATCTTGTGTTTTTTATGTTGTTTTAATAAAATAAAAAAATAAAAAAATAATATATACATATATATATATATATATATATATATATATATTTTTTTTTTTTTATTAAAATAAAAAACGAAAATAAAAATACAGTAATAAAAAATCATTCTGCGACCAAGTGGATTCTTTTTTTTTTTTTTTTTCTTTGAAAAAGGTAGGTTTTTGTCATGAAAAAGGGAGTTTTTTGGGGGGTTGGTGCACTAATTGTAAGTGTGTCTTGTGTTTTTTATGTTGATTTAATAAGAATAAAAAGGTATAATTTTTTTTTTAAATTAAAATAATAAAAACAAATGATAAAATATTATTCTGCGGCCCGGTGGATTATTTTTTTCATTATTATTTTTAATTTTTTCGTTGTCATGAAAAAGGTAGGTTTTTGTCATGAAAAGGGGAGTTTTTTTGGGTTGGTGCACTAATTGTAAGTGTATCTTGTGTTTTGTATGTTGATTTAATAAAAATAAAAATATATATATATATTTTTTTAATTGAAATTAAAAAAAAAAATAATAATAATAATAAAAAATTCTTCTGTGGCCCGGTGGTTGGGGACCACTGCTTTATATCACGGAGCTGGGCAAATATTTTGACTGGGGGGGGGACCAGAAAAAAAAGTTGGGTCGCTATCAGTATACTTCAGTCATCAACAATTATAAAGAAATGGACATCAAAACAGTGTAGGTCTGACTTGAGCAGTGAGCATAGTGAGCTCCGAAAGCATAAGAACAAGTATACCGTATTTCCTTGAATTTGCGGCGAAGCAGGATTTGCCAGGACCGACTTCGAGATCAGCGGCAGGTGCGTAGATGACACAGCTTTGAATGTTTGTCTGATCACCTGTCGCTCTGTTAAAGGCGTCATTCGGGAAGGAAAAGGGTTTTTTGTTGGTGATGGCGGTTGGTGGCTGTGACAGTCGCTCACTGTCATGCGGGTTCAATGGACCATCAAGGAAGGACATTTCTTTTGAGCAGGTTTGACTCTCTTTATTTTTCAATCACCGCTTGTCTTCAGGTTGGGTCGCTTTTCAGCTCTTTCTCAGCTGCTCGGTTGCTTCAGTCGGCCGCGTCGTCGTCGTCGTCTTGCTCTCTGTCACTTCCAGTACTCAGGTTCTGCTGCTGGCTCTCCTCCTCCTTCTGCCTCGTTCTCTCCTCCTTCTCCCCTTTTATACGCTGAGAGGATATACGTTAATTGTCTCCCGCACCTGATGTCGCTTGTAGTGTTGCTCCCGGGACGCCCCGCCGCTCCGTCGGACCGTCGGCGCCGCCTCTCCACAGTGACACTCTGGGAGAAACCATTCATGTGCTTGAGCGAGGAGGAGACTGTGGGGAGGCGGAGCCGGCAGTCCGACAACGAGGCAGGGCACACCGTAGCCAGGCCCAAGATGGCGGCGAGGAGGCGTGGCCGGTAGTGCGACAGTGAGGTAGGGCATGCCGTAGCCCGGCCCAAGATGGCGGTGACGAGGGGTGGACGGCGAGCGAGCGGCAAGGCGGGGCGAGGCGGGGCGTGCCTGAAGCGACGCTGCAATCAAAATCTGGTGCGTGGATCGCGCACCTGGGCACAATTGAGTATTCTTCTCACACTGTATAAAAGGGAGAAAGCCGTCAACGTCAGAGAGAGAGGCAGAGAGACGACAAAGAGCCAGAGGGAAGCTGACGCTAGGAGAGAGACAGACTGAGAGCGCGAGAGAGGCGACGACGCCCGAAGCAGAAAGGCAAGTGGAAGAACGAGTAGCGGACGGAGCAGCTAAAAAGCAGTCTTTATTGAAAATTAAAGAAGTCTAAACTTGCCCGCCGCTATGTCCTTCCTTGACGTTCCTTGGAACCCACACGACAGCTTGAGAAGTCTCACAGAGACGGACAGAAAATGACGGAAAAAGGTCCAATGAACATTTATTGCAAAATAAATTTTTGTTCGCCAAGATGAATGCAGCTGTCACTGGTGGTCCAAGGAACCCGGAGGAGAGAGACATCTACACGGTCATTTACGTTATAGAAGTAGTTTGACATGCACTCAGTAGAAGCATTTAAGTCTCACCTTAAAACTCATCTGTATACTCTAGCCTTTAAATAGACCTCCTTTTTAGACCAGTTGATCTGCCGCTTCTTTTCTTTTTTCTCCTATGTCCCCCCCTCCCTTGTGGAGGGGGTCCGGTCCGATGACCATGGATGAAGTACTGGCTGTCCAGAGTCCAGACCCAGGATGGACCGCTCGTCGGGACTCAGGATGGACCGCTCGCCTGTATCGGTTGGGGACATCTCTACGCTGCTGATCCGCCTCCGCCTGAGATGGTTTCCTGTGGACGGGACTCTCGCTGCTGTCTTGGATCCGCTTGAACTGAACTCTCGCGGAGGTGTTGAAGCCACTATGGATTGAACTTTCACAGTATCATGTTAGACCCGCTCGACATCCATTGCTTTCGGTCCCCTAGAGGGGGGGGGGGGGGTTGCCCACATCTGAGGTCCTCTCCAAGGTTTCTCATAGTCAGCATTGTCACTGGCGTCCCACTGGATGTGAATTCTCCCTGCCCACTGGGTGTGAGTTTTCCTTGTCCTTTTGTGGGTTCTTCTGAGGATGTTGTAGTCGTAATGATTTGTGCAGTCCTTTGACACATTTGTGATTTGGGGCTATATAAATAAACATTGATTGATTAACTTTAGTTATGTGAGAGTTCGGGTCGGACGTTTTTTGACGGGACACATGTTGTTGTTTCCGGATGAGGAGATGCTGCTCTGTTATTGATTGAAGTTAAGTCTGAATGTCATAAAAACAGTTAGCTCCATCTTTTGACACTTTTTCAACCCCCGTCCTTGCACGCTACACCGCTACAACAAAGACGACGGGGAGAAGACGCTGCCGAAGGCGAGCCATGTAAATAAGACCGCCCACAAAACGGCGCATCCTGAAGCGACTGTCAGAAAGCGGCGTGAAGATGATCTGTAAAACATCATCCATGAAACATTTTGACCAAAGAGCCACCGTTACATGTCATGTAGACCACAAGGAAGTGTTGTACATTTAGAAAAAAAACAATAATATTATGACTCCTTTAATGCACCTTATAATCCGGTGCAAGTTATATATGACAAAAAATCGAACATAGACCATTCAAAGGCAGTGCGTCCTATGGTTAGGAAAATGTTTTTCTTAAAATAAAAATACATTGATTACACAGCAGGTTATCCAGCAATAAAAATATAATAACATCACGTAATGATATCACGAAGCCATGTTTATATACAAACCCCGTTTCCATATGAGTTGGGAAATTGTGTAAGATGTAAATATAAACAGAATACAATGATTTGCAAATCATTTTCAACCCATATTCAGTTGAATATGCTACAAAGACAAGATATTTGATATTCAAACTCATAAATTTTATTTTTTATTGCAAATAATAATTAACTTAGGATTTCATGGTTGCAACACGTGCCAAAGTAGTTGGGAAAGGGCATGTTCACCACTGTGTTACATCACCTTTTCTTTTAACAACACTCAATAAACGTTTGGGAACTGAGGAAAATAATTGTTG
Organism: Nerophis ophidion; assembly: GCF_033978795.1. Classification (NCBI taxonomy): domain Eukaryota; kingdom Metazoa; phylum Chordata; class Actinopteri; order Syngnathiformes; family Syngnathidae; genus Nerophis; species Nerophis ophidion. The sequence continues at coordinate 4,772,097 of NC_084615.1, forward strand.
AGGCTTTGAAAGTGGAATTATTTCCCATTCTTGTTTTATGTAGAGCTTCAGTCCTTCAACAGTCCGCTGACGTATTTTATGCTTCATAATGCGACACACATTTTCCATGGGAGACGGGTCTGGACTGCAGGCGGGCCAGGAAAGTACCCGCAGTGTCACGTGTGGGTCGCATTTTACTGCTGGATCATTCCTCCAGTGCAAACATGGACACTCCGGACAACAACGTAAAGGTAAGATTGATTTAATAACAAAACACTGGTACAAAAACAGACGAAAAGAAACGCGTGGCGAAAGCACAGAAGCTAATGCTAACACTAGCACAGGATCAGGTAATAAGAAATCTAGTAAATACCAACGAAACAGTTGCATACCGCAAAACAAGGGACCAAGACCGACTGACGGGACAAGGCAGGCTTAAATAAGGACGTAATTAACAAAAACAGGTGTGCGTCTGGAACCCGCAGCAGGTGAAATTAATACGTTACCATGGTGACCAAACTACCTCAGAAGGTACACAAACAACAAAAGGGAGTCCAAACTAACAGAAAATAACTAAACTAAACATGATCCAGACTACGGATCATGACACGCAGTCTTTTTTTAGGAAGCCACGCTGCTGTAACACGTGCTGAATGTGGCTTGGCATTGTCTTGCTGAAATAAGCAGGGGCGTCCATGAAAAAAGACGGCGCTTAGATGGCAGCATATGTTGTTCCAAAACCTGTATATACCTTTCAGCATTAATGGTGCCTTCACAGATGTGTAAGTTACCCATGCCTTGGGCACTAATGCACCCAAATACCATCACAGATGCCGGCTTTTGAACTTTGCGTCGATTACAGTCTGGATGACACAATGTCAAATATTTCCAAAAACAATTTAAAATGCGGACTCTTCAGACCACAGACCACTTTTCCACTTTGCATCAGTCCATTGGGCCCAGAAAAGCCGGCGGGCGTTTCTGGATGTTGTTGATAAATGGCTTTTGCTTTGCATAGTAGAGCTTTAACTTGCACTTACAGATGTAGCGAGTAAACTTTATTTAGTGACAGTGATTTTCTGAAGTGTTCCTTAGCCCATGTGGTGATATCCTTTAGAGATTGATGTCGGTTTTTGATACAGTGCGGTCCGAGGGATCGAAAGTCACGGTCATTCAATGTTGGTTTCTGGCCATGTCGCTTATGTGGAGTGATTTCTCCAGATTCTCTGAACCTTTTGATGATATTAAGGACCGTAGATGTTGGAATCCCTAAATTTCTTGCAATTGCACTTTGAGAAACGTTGTTCTTAAACTGTTTGACTATTTCCCCACGCAGTTGTGGACAAAGGGGTGAACCTCGCCCCATCCTTTCTTGTGAAAGACTGAGCATTTTTCGGGAAGCTGTTTTTATACCCAATCACGGCACCCACCTGTTCCCAATTAGCCTGCACACCTGTGGGATGTTCCAAATAAGTGTTTGATGAGCATTCCTCAACTTTTTCAGTATTTATTGCCACCTTTCCCAACTTCTTTGTCACGTGTTGCTGGCATCAAATTCTAAAGTTAATGATTATTTGAAAATAAAAAAATGTTTATCACTTTGAACATGAAATATGTTGTCTTTGTAGCATATTCAACTGAATATGGGTTGAAAATGATTTGCAAATCATTGTATTCTGTTTATATTTACATCTAGCACCATTTCCCAACTCATATGGAAATGGGTTTTTATTTGTACCGTTACACCTGGCCTTCTGCGGGCAGCCATAACTGCCATAGATCTCTAAATGAAAACATGTTAGAAACCCTTGAGACTCACCAAAGGAACTTTATGTATTAGAGAGTTCCGGTCTAACTTTTTTTTTTCCCGGGACACATTTCCGGCGTTGTTGTTGCACTACTGAGCCACGGATTATGAGATGCTGCTCTGTTATTGATTGAAGTCAAGTCTGACTAGAGATGCGCATATAGGCAATTATATCATCCGCAACCGCATCACCAAAGTCGTCATCCACCCGCCGTCCACCCGAAACAACATTTTGTCAGAACCGCAACCGCCCGTTGAAATACACCAGAAGTCGGCCACCTTTACCACTCAAAGAGCTATTTAAACCCGTTTCACAGAGTTAAGAAGACAAAGGGAGCCGCTAATGTTCTCGCGAATATCCAACGGTGTTCATCCTGATGACAAGAACAAGGGCGTGCTGTGAAGCCATTGCCTTTGACACCTTCAACAACATGTACAAACCGATTTTTAATCTAGCAACATGTTGTATGTAGCTTCCGCAATCTTAAGTACAAGATTGAAAGGCATACTGGGTGACACAGAGTACACTGATGGTTGTGATACAAACAATTTTACCGTTCTTACTAACATGCGCCACGCTGTGAAGCCACACCAAACAATAATGACAAACACATTTCGGGAGAACATCCTCATAGTAACACAACATAAACGCAACACAACAAATACCCATAATCCTTTGCATCCGTGACACATCCTGAATATATTTCACACCCCCGCGCCCCCCAACCTTGCCCACCTTACCGACCGTAAGCCGGTGTTTGCTGCTAGCGGGGTGTATAAAATAGTCAGGAAGGGTCGTGGATGCAAAGGATTCTGGATATTTTTTGTGTTGTGAGGATGTTCTTCCGAAATGTGTTTGTCATTCTTGTTTGCTGTGGCTTCACAGCGTGGCGCATATTACTAAGAGTGTTCAAATTGTTTATATCACAACCATTAGTTTACTCTGTGTCACCCAGCATGCCTTGCAGTCGTGTGCGTGTGTCTGCGGAAGCCACACACAACATGATGCTGAACCGACAAGCAGATCGTACATGTTGTAGTAGTCGACAAAGCTAATGGCTTCATAGCACGCCCTAATACTTATTATCTGGGTGAATGCCGGCAGTCCTTCTGGAGAAGGTTTGCGTCTCCTATTGTCTTTTTCGCTTTGTGACACGGGTCCTAAATGGCTCTTTGAATGGTAAAGGGAACCGATCCCTGAACCATGTATATCAAATATTTCCGAATGGTTCAACCGCCACCCGCCCGATTCTAATTAAAATCTATTTTTTCGTCATGTCACCCGCCGGTCTGACTGTCATTAAAACAGTTAGCTCCATCTTTTGACACTTCTTCCACTTTCATCCTTGCACGCTACACCGTTACAACAAGCACCCCTCCTCTTTAGTGGAGGAGGAGTAAATGTTTTTTTTTTTTATAGTAACGGTCGGCGACCCCTTGCACTCGAGTGTCATCCCAATTATAAAACGTAGCTGGCGACTGAGTGAACCGCCTTAAAGACAACTTACGTCTCACCTTGTTACTCGTCAAGGTTCTGACAGGCACCTGATGGGGAAGTGAATGAAACATGCAGCAGATCTGCCCTGCAGTCAGGGAGGTAAGCCACAGTGCTTATTAACACATCAGGATCAATCACGGCATCCCGTTTCCGACTTCACTTCTACACGCAACACTAAATGAAATGTGCCCCCAAAAAAGAGGTTTCAGTCACACAGCTGGATGCAAAATGCGATATCGCTGGTTCTAGGCCAGAGATAACAGAATCGGGACAACAGCGGTAGGAAGAATAATCCACTGTGTCAGTGTTTTATAGTTCCACATTTCCCCCACAAAAGGAGCCGTGCGCCGTTGTTGATGCGCTTTCATACTCTAACTTCTGCTATTTTTTTTATTTTTTTTTTTAACAAAAGCACAGCTTGTCTTCCAGCGGCTCATTAAAAGGCAGGAGCACGACATTGGGGGAGAATATTTATGTACAAACCCCGTTTCCACATGAGTTGGGAAATTGTGTTAGTTGTAAATATAAAGAGAATACAACAACTTGCGAATCATTTTCGAGCCATATTCAGTTGAATATGCTACAAAGACAACATATTTGATGTTCAAACTGATAAACATTGTTTTTTTTTGTGCAAATAATCATTAATTTAATCATTAATTTAATTAATTAATTAATTAAGTAGAAGCATTTAAGTCTCATCTTAAAACTCATCTGTATACTCTAGCCTTTAAATAGACCTCCTTTTTAGACCAGTTGATCTGCCGCTTCTTTTCTTTCTCCTATGTCCCCCCCTCCCTTGTGGAGGGGGTCCGGTCCGATGACCATGGATGAAGTACTGACTGTCCAGAGTCGAGACCCAGGATGGACCGCTCGCCTGTATCGGTTGGGGACATCTCTACGCTGCTGATCCGCTTGAGATGGTTTCCTGTGGACGGGACTCTCACTGCTGTGTTGGAGCCACTATGGATTGAACTTTCACAGTATCATGTTAGACCCGCTCGACATCCATTGCTTTCGGTCCCCTAGAGGGGGGGGGGTTGCCCACATCTGAGGTCCTCTCCAAGGTTTCTCATAGTCAGCATTGTCACTGGCGTCCCACTGGATGTGAATTCTCCCTGCCCACTGGGTGTGAGTTTTCCTTGCCCTTTTGTGGGTTCTTCCGAGGATGTTGTAGTCGTAATGATTTGTGCAGTCCTTTGAGACATTTGTGATTTGGGGCTGTATAAATAAACATTGATTGATTGAATTTTAGAATTTGATGCCAGCAACACGTGACAAAGAAGTTGGGAAAGGTGGCAATAAATGTTGAAAAAGTTGAGGGATGCCCATCAAACACTTATTTGGAACATCCCACAGGTGTGCAGGCTAATTGGGAACAGGTGGGTGCCATGATTGGGTATAAAAACAGCTTCCCAAAAAATGCTCAGTCTTTCACAAGAAAGGATGGGGCGAGGTACACCCCTTTGTCCACAACTGCGTGAGCAAATAGTCAAACAGTTTAAGAACAACGTTTCTCAAAGTGCAACTGCAAGAAATTTAGGGATTCCAAAATCTATGGTCCATAATATCATGAAAAGGTTCAGAAAATCTGGAGAAATCACTCCACGTAAGCAGCATGACTGACCGTGACCTTCGATCCCTCAGACTGCACTGTATCAAAAACCGACATCAATCTCTAAAGGATATCACCACATGGGCTCAGGAATACTTCAGAAAACCATTGTCACTAAATACAGTTTGTCGCTTCATCTGTAAGTGCAAGTTAAAGCTCTACTATGCAAAGCGAAAGCTATTTATCAACAACATCCAGTAACGCCGCCAGCGTTTCTGGGCCCAAGATAATCTAAAATGGACTGATGCAAAGTGGAAAAGTCTTTTGTGGTCTGACGAGTCCCCATTTTAAATTGTTTTTGGAAACATTCAACATTGTGTCATCCGGACTAAAGGGGAAGCAAACCATCCAGACTGTAATCGACGCAAAGTTGAAAAACCAGCATGTGTGATGGTATGGGGGTGCATTAGTGCCCAAGGCATGGGTAACTTACACATCTGTGAAGGCACCATTAATGCTGAAAGGTACATACAGGTTTTGGAACAACATATGCTGCCATTTAAGCGCCGTCTTTTTCATGGACGCCCCTGCTTATTTCAACAAGACAATGCCAAGCCACATTCAGCACATGTTACAACAGCGTGGCTTCGTAATAAAAGAGTGTGGGTACTTTCCTGGCGGTCCAGACCTGTCTCTCATGGAAAATGTGTAAGGCATTATGAAGCGTAAAATACGACAGCGGAGACCCCGGACTGTTGAACGACTGAAGCTCTACATAAAACAAGAATGGGAAAGAATTCCACTTTCAAAGCTGCAACAATTAGATTTCTCAGTTATTGAGTGTTGTTAAAAGAAAAGGTGATGTAACACAGTGGTGAACATGCCCTTTCCCGACTACTTTGGCCCGTGTTGCAGCCATGAAATTCTAAGTTAATTATTATTTGCAAAAAATTCAAAAAAGTTGATTAGATTGAAGATCAAATATGTTGTCTTTGTAGCATATTCAACTGAATATGGGTTGAAAAGGATTTGCAAATCATTGTATTCTGTTTATATTTACATCTAACACAATTTCCCAACTCATATGGAAACGGGGTTTGTTGTTAAAGTAGCGTTTTGGTAAACAGGTGTGTTTTTTGGGTGTGCCACACGTGTCAATATGCTGCCGCCATACGGGATGTGACGGGGCGGTATAGCTCGGTTGGTATAGCCGCCGTGCCAGCAACTCGAGGGGTTGCAGGTTCGATCCCCGCTTCCGCCATCCTAGTCCCTGCCGTTGTGTCCTTGGGCAAGACACTTTACCCACCTGCTCCCAGTGCCACCCACACTGGTTTAAAATGTAACTTAGATATTGGGTTTCACTATGTAAAGCGCTTTGAGTCACTAGAGAAAAAGCGCTATATAAATATAATTCACTTCACTTCACGGTAAAGCCGAGTGGGAGAAGTGAGAGTTTGGGAGGAGGAGTGGAGAAACAGTAAATGTCTATCATCATCTGGCCAGGTTTCCTCTTTGTACAGATGTCCTCCATGTCTGATAAAAGCTGTGTGCTTCTATATTCGTCCCACAGTGATGAGGTGGAACTAATTGCTACTTTCACACCAGCTGATGTCATCAGTATGCTACGCCTGTGGAGCGCGGGGTGGGTGGGCGGGGATGTGGGGGGGGGCATGATGTCTGCTAGTGTTCTTTAGCATGTGCACATGTCTGGGTACATCAGGCCCAGGGGCTAAATTTCGAGGAAAAAAGTACGGTATTTCCTTGAATTGCCGCCGGGTGTATAGTATGCACCTCTACAGAATCTCCTCTCTGGTCAACAAAAGCACCTTGAGGATTCTAGCGTGAACTCTCATTCAACCCGTCTTCGATTACGCTTGCACCTCCTGGTACCCCAGCACCTCCAAACCCCTCAAATCTAGACTCCAAACATCCCAGAATAAGCTAGTCCGGTTACTTTTAGACCTCCACCCCAGATCACACCTCAATCCAACCCACTTCTCCAAAGTGGGCTGGCTCAGGGTGGAGGACAGAGTGAAACAACTTGCACTGAGCCTGGTCTATAAAATCCGCTACACCTCCTTGATACCGAAGTATCAATCAATCAATCAATGTTTACTTATATAGCCCTAAATCACTAGTGTCTCAAAGGGCTGCACAAACCACTACGACATCCTCGGTAGGCCCACATAAGGGCAAGGAAAACTCACACCCAGTGGGACGTCGGTGACAATGATGACTATGAGAACCTTGGAGAGGAGGAAAGCAATGGATGTCGAGCGGGTCTAACATGATACTGTGAAAGTTCAATCCATAATGGATCCAACACAGTCGCGAGAGTCCAGTCCAAAGCGGAGCCACCACAGCAGCGAGAGTCCCGTTCACAGCGGAGCCAGCAGGAAACCATCCCAAGCGGAGGCGCATCAGCAGCGCAGAGATGTCCCCAACCAATACACAGGCAAGCAGTACATGGCCACCGGATCGGACCGGACCCGGACCGGACCCCCTCCACAAGGGAGAGTGGGACATAGGAGAAAAAGAAAAGAAACGGCAGATCAACTGGTCTAAAAAGGGAGTCTATTTAAAGGCTAGAGTATACAAATGAGTTTTAAGGTGAGACTTAAATGCTTCTACTGAGGTGGCATCTCGAAATTTTACCGGGAGGGCATTCCAGAGTACTGGAGCCCGAAATGAAAAAGCTCTATAGCCCGCAGACTTTTTTTGGGCTTTGGGAATCCCTAATAAGCCGGAGTCCTTTGAACGCAGATTTCTTGCCGGGACATATGGTACAATACAATCGGCAAGATAGGATGGAGCTAGACCGTGTAGTATTTTATACATAAGTAGTAAAACCTTAAAGTCACATCTTAAGTGCACAGGAAGCCAGTGCAGGTGAGCCAGTATAGGTATATATGTATGTATATATGTATATAAAGGTATATACAGTACAGGTATATATGTATGTATATATGTATATAAAGGTATATACAGTACAGGCGTAATGTGATCAAACTTTCTTGTTCTTGTCAAAAGTCTAGCAGCCGCATTTTGTACCAACTGTAATCTTTTAATGCTAGACATGGGGAGACCCGAAAATAATACGTTACAGTAGTCGAGGCGAGACGTAACAAACGCATGGATAATGATCTCAGCGTCTTTAGTGGACAGAATGGAGCGAATTTTAGCGATATTACGGAGATGAAAGAAAGCCGTTTTAGTAACGCTTTTTATGTGTGACTCAAAGGAGAGAGTTGGGTCGAAGATAACACCCAGATTCTTTACCGTGTCGCCTTGTTTAATTGTTTGGTTTTCAAATGTTAGAGTTGTATTATTAAATAGAGGTCGGTGTCTAGCAGGACCGATAATCAGCATTTCCTTTTTTTTGGCGTTGAGTAGCAAAAAGTTAGCGGACATCCGTTGTTTAATTTCAATAAGACACGCCTCCAGCTGACTACAATCCGGCGTGTTGGTCAAACTACTTCCTTAACGTAAATGACCGCCATAACCACAACACCAGGGGGAGCTCCACAAACCACTTTAAACCCAGATTTCGATCTAACAAAGGTCTTAACTCATTCTCTTTCTATGCCACATCAATGTGGAATGCACTCCCAACAGGTATAAAAGTAAGTGCATCTCTATATTCCTTCAAAAGCGCTCTAAAACAACACCTCCAGGCAACTTCAACACTTTACTAATACCCTCCTCCATTCACATCCCATCTCCCCGGATTATAAACAACTCAAATGTACTTCTAATGTATATACTTGTTCTTCTGCTATCTGCTGGCTGTACATATCCTACTAAATAAGACCTACACTGTTTCAATGTCCACATTTCTCTGTTGATGCAATTGTTGATGACTGAAGTTCTGATATCAACCAAAGCTCCTCATCCCACCCCCCTGATTGTAAATAATGTAAATAATTCAATGTATATACTATGATGATTAACTTGTGTGATGACTGTATTATGTTGATAGTATATATTTGTACCATGAATTGATTAACGTGGACCCCGACTTAAACAAGTTGAAAACTTATTGGGGTGTTACCATTTAGTGGTCAATTGTATGGAACATGTACTGAACTGTGCAATCTACTAATAAAAGTATCAATCAATCAATCAAAAGCCTTCGAACTACTGCTGGGTCAAACTCGTTTCGCAAAATATTATTTTTATTAGCGCATGTCTAGAATTTCCTCCGGGTCAAACTCGTCACGTCACGAGTGACACTTCACCTGTCATCATTTTCAAAATGGAGGAGGCTGATTTCAATCATTTGAAATCACATAAAGGGAAAAAGATCAAGAGTCATTGAATACGGCAATTCAGAATCGAGTCTCATTTTGAAAAAAAATTGATTTATTTTTTTATAAAAAAATTTTTTTAGCAATCTAACAAACCAATACACAGCAATACCATAACAATGCAATCCAATTCCAAAACCGAACCTGAGCCAGCAACACTCAGAACTGCAATAAACAGAGCAATTGAGAGGAGACACAAACACCACAGAGAACAAACCAAAAGTAGTGAAACAAAAATGAATATTATCAACAACAGTATCAATATTAGTTATAATTTCAGCATAGCAGTGATTAAAAATCCCTCATTGACATTATCATTAGACATTTATAAAAATAATAAAAAAGAACAATAGTGTCACAGTGGCTTACACTTGCATGGCATCTCATAAGCTTGACAACACACTGTGTCCAATATTTTCACAAAGATAAAATAAGTCATATTTTTGGTTCGTTTAATAGTTAAAACAAATTTACATTATTGCAATCAGTTGATAAAACATTGTCCTTTACAATTATAAAAGCTTTTTTAAAAACATCTACTACTCTGCTAGCATGTCAGCAAACTGGGGTAGATCCTGCTGAAATCTATGTATTGAATGAATACAGAATCGTTTTGAATCAAAAAAAATATAATTTTTGAATGAAGAATCGCGTTGAATCGAAAAAATCGATATATTATCGAATGGCGACCCCAAGAATCGGTATTGAATCGAATCGTGGGACACGCAAAGATAGGATTCGCAGCCCTTATATATATATATATATATATAAAATAAATACTTGAATTTCAGTTTTCATTTATATACACACACACATAACACATTGTTGAGTTAAGGTTTGAATTGTCCATCCTTGTTCCGTTCTCTGTCACTATTTTTCTAACCGTATGCATGTACAGTAGATGGCACTATTGTCCTGTTTACGAGTGTCACAGCATTGCTGTTTACGGCAGACAAACTGCTTTAGGGTGGACGAAAATGTGACTGCTGTTGTTGTGTGTTGTGTGTGGGGCGGCATAGCTCGGTTGGTAAAGTGGCCGTGCCAGCAACTTGAGGGTTGCAGGTTCGATTCCCGCTTGTGCCATCCTAGTCACTGCCGTTGTGTCCTTGGGCAAGACACTTTACCCACCTGCTGCCAGTGCCACCCACACTGGTTTAAATGTAACTTAGATATTGGGTGTCACTATGTAAAGCGCTTTGAGTCACTTGAGAAAAGCGCTATATAAATATAATTCACTTCACTACCGGGCTGGGAGGATGTTAAAGAAACTGCCTAACAATAAGAAACCAAGAACTCGCCCTCTATCATTCTACAGTTATAACGTCATTGGGCCGACACGCTGTTTATATTGTGGGAAAGCGGACATGAAAACAGGCTGTTTTCACTCCGGTCCGCATGGAGCTGGAGGGGGCGTGGCCTCCATCTCCGCCTGAATTTCGGGAGATTTTCGGGAGACAATTTGTCCCGGGATGTTTTAGGGAGAGGCGCTGAATTTCGGGAGTCTCCCGGGAAATCCGGGAGGGTTTGCAAGTATGTCTACACCCCCAATGCAGGACAACGTCTGAATTTGCGGGACTCTTGCAAAGTAATGGAAATGCGAAATGCAAAAATATCGAGTCACCCTACAGATGACGATTCTAAACTCATTGAACTCACCTGAACTGTCTTCTTGACAGACACATTTTCAATGCAACAGACAACACAAATTTCCCATTTGTTAAACTTTTTTTTTTTTTTACATGAAGGTTTGCGGTCAGACTTCCACGTTGTTGCCATGCACTTCTAACGAATTGTGTCCTGCTGCCTTGGAAGAGGCTAGTTCGCCACATCCCTGTCACATCCCCATTCAGACCCTCTGTGACCACATGCAGTGGCCTGTCAGCATCTGTCAGCTCTGCCCAGCAGGCACCGTATGTGGACGCTTTTCAATGTGAAGCCGTTGACGGGTTATAACTCTCAGAATCCAGTCGTTGGCTTCGACTGCTGCTCCAACCCGACGGAGAGCCGGTAACATTTCAGCTAAGTGCTGAGATATGTGTTTGTTTCCCCAACTAAAAATGATCATTCCTACTGGGAAAAAGCCGGGGTGCTGCGTGAACATTCCATCAATCAATCAATGTTTACTTATATAGCCCTAAATCACTAGTGTCTCAAAGGGCTGCACAAACCACCACGACATCCTCGGTAGGCCCACATAAGGGCAAGGAAAACTCACACCCAGTGGGACGTCGGTGACAATGATGACTATGAGAACCTTGGAGAGGAGGAAAGCAATGGATGTCGAGCGGGTCTAACATGATACTGTGAAAGTTCAATCCATAATGGATCCAACACAGTCGCGAGAGTCCAGTCCAAAGGGGATCCAACACAGCAGCGAGAGTCCCGTTCACAGCGGAGCCAGCAGGAAACCATCCCAAGCGGAGGCGGATCAGCGGCGCAGAGATGTCCCCAGCCGATACACGGGCGAGCAGTACATGGCCACCGGATCGGACCGGACCCCCTCCACAAGGGAGAGTGGGACATAGGAGAAAAAAGAAAATAAAAACGGCAGATCAACTGGTCTAAAAAGGGAGTCTATTTAAAGGCTAGAGTATACAAATGAGTTTTAAGGTGAGACTTAAATGCTTCTACTGAGGTGGCATCTCGAACTTTTACCGGGAGGGCATTCCAGAGTACTGGAGCCGGAAATGAAAACGCTCTATAGCCCGCAGACTTGTTGTCTCTGATGATATCATTAACTAACAACGTTTTGGGAGAAAATGATCTTATGTTTAAAAAACCTATATTATAGGTAGTGGGCTGTTGTAGGGAATTTTTGATCAAATTATCCGTAGTAGCAATATTAATAATGTTGTGTTTATTATGCCCAGTGCATTTAGTATAATTACGACCATATCTAGGAATTGTTACGACGGGAATTTTCCGATTGTTTGTTTGTTGCTTTGATAAACTGAAGGCATCATAGTTAGCCACCTCAGTAAAACACACGTCCAACTCTGAAACACTCAAAGCAGAAAAAACTTGTTCTAATTTAACCGACTCCTTACCCAGACCAGTACTCTCGCATCTTCCATTTAAATCCGGCTTCAGGATGGAGGGAAGTGGTGTCCTGTGGGGATTAGCCTTCTGCTTTGCTCGGCATCCGCGTTTCCGATCACACCGCTGGCGTCTGCTCCGTAGACGGCCCCCCGCTGCTACTATACTCCCCTGGATGTAGCCGTCGCAGTATTCCCGTGCTAGTTAGCACGTCTAGCACGCACGCGTCTATCAGTCCAAAACGGCCCGATATGTCCACATCCAGAAGTACGTGAGTGACCACGATGTGAGCCAGCCATGAAGTTTGTAGAACTGCCAAATGTTCCATATTTAGGAGGAGCTCCTCAATGTCGCAGCCCGTCCGGGGCGCCGCCACATTGTCACGCATGTGCCAACAGCATATGAATGACCCCAAAATGACGGGGAGCTTACTAGACCAGTGGTCCCCCAAATGGCCCGCCTAGCGTCCAAATTCCAGTACATGGGTAGTCTGGGGTAAAAAAAAAAAAAAACTCAATCGATCTCAAGGCGGACACGCTAACCACTAAGCCACTGAGTAGCTTACTACAATATTGCTGCCACATGGCAACACATCAGCATCCCAGGCCTCTATCACCAATTTGCGCCGACAAATAGAGCTCAATTTATTTGAAACATTAAACCCTTTTAATAAAAAAAAATCCGCCGCATCCATTTCCCGTTCAGTTACCTCCGTGATGCGATCACGGAGGCACCGCGTTATCGACGCCTCAATCGTTGGCCTATAAATACGGCGGTGAAATTACCCTCGCAGGGTCCCACCTCCCCATCATTTTAATGCTCTAATGTATGTGAAGCTGCCGTTAATGGTGTTACATTACCAAGAGCACACCGAGATCACGCCAGTGCGGCTTGTTTTGTTTTTTTACGACTCTGAAATCTCCCTGCAGTTAAGTGTAATTTACGCAGAGAAAGGCCAGGCGTTTGACCTGCACACACACACACACACACACACACACACACACACACAGATCCTTGTATTTGTTACCTTCTTGAGACCTTCGAAAAATGCCTCCCTCTTTAGGACCACCCTTTCTAGATATATAAAGATTTGTATTTACAACATTAAGGATGTATACATACTGTGCAAATATAAAAAAAAGGCTTGTTGTGAAAAATGAGTTGGAAATCCACAAGAAAAAGGTTACAATTTCGAAAGAAAAACTTGTGATAATAAAAGTGTCATGTCTGTTTTGTCTTTGGACTCTTTGTGCACTTTTGTTTGTATTTGTCACCATAGCAACTCATTAGTTTTCACCTTGTCCTCATGTCACGCACCTGTTTTCACTAATCACCACGGTATTATTTAAGCCTGTCTGTTTCTGTTCTTCATCTTGGCAACATCACTTCCTTCTCACCGTCTACCCCCTTCTATGCCAGGGGTAGGGAACCTATGGCTCTAGAGCCAGATGTGGCTCTTTTGATGACTGCACCTGGATCTCAGATAAATCTTAGCTGACATTGCCCAACGGTAAGTAATGAATAATTCCGCTGGTAATAACAGTGTCAAAAATAACGTTCAAAATATAAAACATTCTCATGTCTTTTAATCCATCCATCCGGTTTCTACCGCACCTGTTCAAGAAGTCGCATTAATGGTAAGAAGTATTTTATTTATTGTTGGTTAGCTTCAGGTTAACAATGTTATTAAAAAGAACAAGAGACTTATTATACTCTAAAAATATTGGTCTTACTTAAAAATGCACTCATTTAGTAGTATTCATTCTTAAAAAAAAGTATTATACGGCTCTCACGGATATACTTTTTAAAATATTTAGCTTGTATGGCTCTCTTAGCCAAAAAGGTTCCCTACCCCTGTTCCATGCCTTCCATGCCAATGATCCATGCCCCAAGTAAGTTTTGTGTTATTCATGCCATTGTGCAAGTGTTTTGTTCTATGTTCATGGTTTTGTTTCCTAGCCAAGTTTTTGTACCGCCATTCCGCGCACCTTTTGTTTGTTCCTGTTTTTTAGTTTTAGTGTAAAATAAAAGATGTCTCTACATTCACGCCATCTCCGGTCTAAGTACACTTGCATCTCGAGAAAACAACCACCTCATAGTCCAAGTATTGACTAAAAGTCGTAATTTTACTCAAGGCAAGTCTACATTTTTCAAGAAAAACTGAACATTTGTGCTATAGTATGATATCACCTCCTTCTCACCGTCTACCGCCTTCCATGCCAATGATCCATGCCGCGTGTCTTTTTCCAAGTAAGTTTTTTGTTATTCATGCCATTGTGCAAGTGTTTTGTTTTATGTTCATGGTTTTGTTTCATAGCCAAGTTTTTGTATCGCCATTGTGCGCACCTTATGTTTGTTCCTGTTTTTAGTTTTAGTGTAAAATAAAAGATGTCTCTACCTTCACGCCATCTCCGGTCTAAGTGCACTTGCATCTCGGGAAAACAACCACCTCATTGTCCAAGTATTGACAAATAGTCGTAATTTTACTCAAGGCAAGTCTACATTTTTCAAGAAAAACTGAACATTTGTGCTATGTTATGATAAAAGTTGGAATTGTACTTAACGGACAGTCACAATTTTACAGGAAAAGCTTAACATTTTGGCAATTTTATGAAAAGAGTCTGAATTTTACTCCACAAAAGTCAACATTTTATGAGAAAAGCTTAAAAATGTTGGCAATAACATAATAATGACAATCAGAATTTTACTTGGCACAATTAAGACAAAAGTCATCAATTTACTCAAAAAAAGATGACTTTACATTTTGGCAATTTTATGAAAAGAGTCGTAATATTACTTGTCTAAAGTCTAAATTGTATGAGAAAGACTTTTAAATTTTGGCAATAACATAAAAAAAACAATCAGCATTTTACTTGGCAAAATTATGACTAAAGTCATCATTTTAATAGAAAATGATGACTTTACAATTTGGCAATTTTATGAAAAGAGTCAGAATTTTACTCGTCTAAAGTCAAAATTGTATGAGAAAAACTTAAAAATGTTGGCAATAACATAATAATAACAATCGTAGTTTTACTTGGCAAAACTATGACTAAAGTTATCATTTTACTTGAAAAGTTATGATTTTACATTTTGACAATTTTATGAAAAAAGTCTGACTTTTACTCGTCTAAAGTCAAAATTGTGTGAGAAAAACTTAAAAATGTTGGCAATGACATAATAATAACAATCGGAATTTTACTTGGCAAAATTAGGACTAAAGTCATCATTTTACTCGAAAAATGATGACTTTACAATTTGACAATTTTATGAAAAAAGTCAGAATTTTACTCATCTAAAGTCAAAATTGTGTGAGAAAAACTTAAAAATGTTGGCAATAACATAATAATAACAATCAGGATTTTACTTGGCACAATTATGACAAAAAGTCATCATTTTACTCAAAAAATTATGACTTTACATTTTGACAATTTTATGAAAAATGTCTGAATTTTACTCGTCTAAAGTCAAAATTGTGTGAGAAAAACTTAAAAATTATGGCAATGACATAATAATAACAATCGGAATTTTACTTGGCAAACTTAGGACTAAAGTCATCATTTTACTCGAAAAATGATGACTTTACAATTTGACAATTTTATGAAAAAAGTCTGAATTTTACTCGTCTAAAGTCAAAATTGTGTGAGAAAAACTTAAAAATGTTGGCAATATCATAATAATAACAATCAGGATTTTACTTGGCACAATTATGACAAAAGTCATCATTTTACTCAAAAAATGATGACTTTACAATTTGACAATTTTATGAAAAAAGTCTGAATTTTACCCGTCTAAAGTCAAAATTGTGTGAGAAAAACTTAAAAATGTTGGCAATAACATAATAATAACAATCAGGATTTTACTTGGCACAATTATGACAAAAGTCATCATTTTACTCAAAAAATTATGACTTTACATTTTGACAATTTTATGAAAAATGTCTGAATTTTACTCGTCTAAAGTCAAAATTGTGTGAGAAAAACTTAAAAATTATGGCAATGACATAATAATAACAATCGGAATTTTACTTGGCAAACTTAGGACTAAAGTCATCATTTTACTCGAAAAATGATGACTTTACAATTTGACAATTTTATGAAAAAAGTCTGAATTTTACTCGTCTAAAGTCAAAATTGTGTGAGAAAAACTTAAAAATGTTGGCAATAACATAATAATAACAATCAGGATTTTACTTGGCACAATTATGACAAAAGTCATCATTTTACTCAAAAAATGATGACTTTACATTTCGACAATTTTATGAAAAGAGTCTGAATTTTACTGGTCAAAAGTCAAAATTTTATGAGAAAAACTTAAAAATGTTGGCAATCACCTAATAAAAACAATTGGGATTTAACTTGGCAAAATTATGACTGAAGTCATCATTTTACTCGAAAAATTATGACTTTACATTTTGACAATTTTATGAAAAAAGACAGAATTTTACTCGTCTAAAGTCAAAATTGTGTGAGAAAAACTTAAAAATTATGGCAATAACATAATAATAACAATCAGGATTTTACTTGGCACAATTATGACAAAAGTCATCATTTTACTCAAAAAATGATGACTTTACATTTCGACAATTTTATGAAAAGAGTCTGAATTTTACTGGTCAAAAGTCAAAATTTTATGAGAAAAACTTAAAAATGTTGACAATCACCTAATAAAAACAATTGGGATTTAACTTGGCAAAATTATGACTGAAGTCATCATTTTACTCGAAAAATTATGACTTTACATTTTGACAATTTTATGAAAAAAGTCAGAATTTTACTCGTCTAAAGTCAAAATTGTGTGAGAAAAACTTAAAAATGTTGGCAATAACATAATAACAATCGGAATTTTATTTGGCAAAATTATGACTAAAGTCATCATTTTACTCCAAAAAATGTCACTATTTTAACAAAAAATGGGCAATATTGTAATACAAGTCAAAATTGTATATGACAAATCTCCCTATTTTGCATGAAAAAGTAATCATTTTACATTAATAAAGTAATATTTTTACGAGAAAATATTACAATATTACAGAAGCAGAAAGAATATTGGAAATTGTTCACAATTTTATAAGAAAAAAGTCCACACATTGTGAGAAAAAGACTGCTTTCAATTCATATATTATTTTCAGATTTTTTTTTGTTTTTCATTTACTTCAAGTTATTAAAGTATGTCTCTATAAACATTTTTTTGTTTGTTTGTTTTGTTAATTTTGGCCAAAGGGGGCACATTTCAATTTGTTACACACATTTGATATTAAACATGTGGGCCAGAGGGGTAGCACTTCAAATTTTTACAAACACTTGTTGTTTCATATGTTGACAAGACAGGGGAGAAAACTTTTAAAAAAGACACACAGTCAATTTTAAAAATCCCTCCTTTTTGGGGCCACCCTACTTTTGATCAATTTCACCACCAGGGGTGCAAAAGAGACATCCTCTATTAGATGCAATGGTTTTGTAACGGCGTGGATTCAAACCCGTTTTCCTCCTGCATCTGTTTGTCACAGTTCCTCCTCTGGCTGATCGCTCGGACACGCCCTCCGCTCACGCTGAACGCAGCACACCCACGCAGCGACAAACTTGCAGCCACTCGCCAATCTGCTTACCTGGAATTGATGAGGGCGGGCTGGATAAAGGCCCAGCGGACCCAAGGATCAACGCGGGAACTTAGTTACCTCTCTGTGTACCGTAAGTTTGATGTTCGCTCACCATTGTTGTGTTGCCCCCGGTGATTCTGACGTCCGTGTTGCTCTTCCCTTCGAGATCGTCTTTTGATTCCCCCCTGATGTTTTTGAACTGCCTTCCTCGATTCCGGACCCTCGCCTGAACACGGATCTAGCCTCTCCTCTCCTGCCCTGGATGTTGTTTGCCTCAGTCTACTCCCCCTCTCCAGGGCCCAGGCTAAGACCGATTTTTATATTTTATTTTAATCTTCTATTTTTTTCTCCCATCCCCCCCCCTTGTTTACCTGTATCCCATCATTTTTGTACGGGGCGCTGGAGGCCGGCAGACCCGTCAGCGATCCTGTTCTGTCTCCCTGTAATGTTTGTCTGATCTTGAATGGGATTGTGCTGAAAATTTTAATTTTCCTGAAGGAACTCTCGTGACGGAGTAAATAAAGTACTATCTTTATATCTATCTAAAATGATGCGGCAGGCCTAATGTGGCCATGAGTTTCGCACCTGTGTACGAGACCAGGATGCAGCAAGAAGGTTTTTTGCTTTCAACTCGATCAATCTATAACGGAGTAAAATTTTAGTTCGGTGGGTGTACGACTTCAGAGATGACACCGGACTTTACTTTGGAAACAGCTGGTATTCAGCTTCAAGCAAGTACACTGGAAAGTAATAAATTATGTAACTTTTATTTTATTTTTTTTTGCCATCTGTACCGTATAAGATCTCTAAAGCGCTCCTACAAAAGTAACAGTTCGAGATGCTACCTCAGTAGAAGCATTTAAGTCTCACTTTAAAACTCATCTGTATACTCTAGCCTTTAAATAGACCTCCTTTTTAGACCAGTTGATCTGCCGCTTCTTTTCTTTCTCCTATGTCCCCCCCTCCCTTGTGGTCCGATGACCATGGATGAAGTACTGGCTGTCCAGAGTCGAGACCCGGGATGGACCGCTCGTCGGGACCCAGGATGGACCGCTCGCCTGTGTATCGGTTGGGGACACCTCTACGCTGCTGATCCGCCTCCGCTTGAGATGGTTTCCTGTGGACGGGACTCTCGCTGCTGTCTTGGATCCGCTTGAACTGAACTCTCGCGGCTGTGTTGGAGCCACTATGGATTGAACTTTCACAGTATCATGTTAGACCCGCTCCACATCCATTGCTTTCGGTCCCATAGAAGGGGGGGGTTGCCCACATTTGAGGTCCTCTCCAAGGTTTCTCATAGTCAGCATTGTCACTGGCGTCCCACTGGATGTGAATTCTCCCTGCCCACTGGGTGTGAGTTTTCCTTGCCCTTTTGTGGGTTCTTCCGAGGATGTTGTAGTCGTAATGATTTGTGCAGTCCTTTGAGACATTTGTGATTTGGGGCTATATAAATAAACATTGATTGATTGATTGAAAAAAAATGCCACAAACTGCAGCAGCTCTCTGAAGATTATGATATGTTTTATGACACATTTTCTTCGGTTCAGCAGTCATACGAATGCTCATAGTCTTTGACAAGCCGGTGAGTTGCAGCCATCTTTAACTCAAAACACAGACCTTATTTCTAATATAGCGGTAATGTCGTGGTATTTTGTTTTGATTCTCTGTTTTGCCAACTCTTTGTCCCCGTTTTGGACTAAACAGTCCCAGGGGTGTCGAACTTGTTTTCATTTAGAGGTGTATGGCAGTTATGGCTGCCCTCCTCAGAGGGCCAGGTGTAACGGTACAAATATATGAATATCATCCCCAAATCCTCCACACCACACCTCCGCTACAAAAGGCTAACCTCCTCCAACCTCCAAGGACAAAGCTACGAACTATGGCTTTCTGCGCCGCCGCTCCAAGTCTGTGGATCGCTCTCCCTGACCACCTGAGGGCACCACAGACTGTGGATGCTTTTAAAAAAAGGCTTAAAAGCCCTTGTTATGAGCCGCTGCCCGGATCATATCATGATTACTGTGGAGGTTTCCTGCGTCTCAGTATCACACAGCTCAGGATACAGGTTTGACACAGTATTTAATACATCTTTTACTTTACACAATTGTCCGTCTGTTCAGCTTCTCAGGTTTGACACAGTCTTTAGTACATCTTTTACTGTACACAATTCTGTCCAGCTTTTCCGCTGTCTCTTGTCCGTCTCTGTGCCTCTGTCCTGCGTCCTCATGTCCCCCCCTTTCATGGTCTGCAGCGCCGCTAATAAAGGGAACAGGTGATTAGATCACTCGTTCCAGCTGAGGAATCCACTCACCTGTTGGCTGCTTCATGGCCGGCCCCTGCACACACCCCGCCCGCAGGGGACGCGCGGAACACGCCCCTCTCCACAATTACATTTTTGACTCTTTTGTGTTTTCTGTTAGTTTTGGACTCCTTTTTGTGCACCTCTCAGTTGGTTACCATTGTTACTTATTATTTTCACCTGCCGCTTGTTTTCCGGACGCACACCTGTGTTTTGTCATCACTGACATTTTTTAAGCCTGCCGTCCCCCGTTAGTCAGTCTGACTTCATAGTTTGTCTTCCTACAAAAAGTAATGACGTTCTATTTCCTGCTCGCTACCTGCTAGCTACCACACTAGGCTCATTATTTTCTAGCTCCCATGCTAGCTCTTTTAGTTGTTTGCCTTAAGTGCTATGAGCACGTTTTTCTTTGTTCTGTCTGTTTTTTTTTTAATCAATCTTTTTTCCTACCTGCACGCTGTGTCCGGAACCCGTCTACATTCCTGGGAGAACAAGCCCTTTTTATAGATATATGCATACTAGTTCTAGCTAATAGGCTGTTCTAATTTTTATTTGTATTTATTTTTATTATCTTTTTTTTTTTTTTTTTTTTAATACACTTTAGCACTTTGAGGTTGTTTGCTCAACGTAAAGTGTTTTTACAATAAAATGTATTATAATTATTATTATTATTATTAATGTATATTGGCCTCGTGATATCATTACGTGATGTTATTATATTTTGATTGATGGATAACTTGCTTTGAAATCAATGTATTTTTATTTTGTTTATTTTTTTAAATTTGTAAAAATAATGTTTTTTCCGGACCATAGATGAATGCTATATTTTTGATCTGTTTTCGTATATAAGACCCACCTGATTATAAGGCGCATTAAAGAAGTCATAATATTATTGTTGTTTTTTTTTCTGAATATAAAACACTTCTTTGTGGTCTACATAACATGTAATTGTGTTTTTTTTGGTCAAAATGTTGCATAGATCATCTTCAAGCCGCTTTCTAACAGTCGCTTCCGGATGTGCTGTTTTGTGTGCAGTCTTATTTACGTGGCTCACCTACGGCAGCATCTTCTCCCAGTCATTTTTGTTGTAACGGTGTAGCGTGCAAGGACAGCAGTTAAAGAAGCGTCAAAAGATGGAGCTAACTGTTTTAATGACATTCAGACTTTACTTCAATCAATAACGGAGCATCATCTCCTCATCCGGAAACAATAACATCTGAAAAAAACGTCCGACCGTAACTCTCTAATAACTAAAGTTTCTTGGGTGGATAATGGAACTCACTACACCGCTATGTTTTAGCGCTTTCATGGCGAGTTTACTGACGGATAAAAGTAAGAACTTTACACTACTTTATACTACAAATAGCAACGATGCAGAATGAATGTCCCATAACAAGAAGATAAAGAAAATGAAGAAGCTTATTGACTGCCCTCTTTGGGGATTGTAATAGTGATCCATCTGGATTCATGAACTTAATTCTAAACATTTCTTCACAAAAAAAAATCTGTAACATCCCGATTACTGTAACGTATTATTTTCGGGTCTCCCCATGTCTAGCATTAAAAGATTACAGTTGGTACAAAATGCGGCTGCTAGACTTTTGACAAGAACAAGAAAGTTTGATCATATTACGCCTGTACTGTATATACCTTTATATACATATATACATACATATATACCTATACTGTATATACCTTTATATACATATATACATACATATATACCTATACTGTATATACCTTTATATACATATATACATACATATATACCTGTACTGGCTCACCTGCACTGGCTTCCTGTGCACTTAAGATGTGACTTTAAGGTTTTACTACTTACGTATAAAATACTACACGGTCTAGCTCCATCCTATCTTGCCGATTGTATTGTACCATATGTCCCGGCAAGAAATCTGCGTTCAAAGGACTCCGGCTTGTTAGTGATTCCCAAAGCCCCAAAAAAGTCTGCGGGCTATAGAGCGTTTTCCGTTCGGGCTCCAGTACTCTGGAATGCCCTCCCGGTAACAGTTCGAGATGCTACTTCAGTAGAAGCATTTAAGTCTCACCTTAAAACTCATCTGTATACTCTAGCCTTTAAATTGACCTCCTTTTTAGACCAGTTGATCTGCCGCTTCTTTTCTTTCTCCTATGTCCCGCCCTCCCTTGTGGAGGGGGTCCGGTCCGATGACCATGGATGATGTACTGGCTGTCCAGAGTCGAGACCCAGGATGGACTGCTCGTCGGGACCCAGGATGGACCGCTCGCCTGTGTATCGGTTGGGGACATCTCTACGCTGCTGATCCGCCTCTGCTTGAGATGGTCTCCTGTGGACGGGACTCTCGCTGCTGTCTTGGATCCGCTTGAACTGAACTCTCGCGGCTGTGTTGGAGCCACTATGGATTGAACTTTCACAGTATCATGTTAGACCCGCTCGACATCCATTGCTTTCGGTCCCCTAGAGGGGGGGGGGGGGGGGGTTGCCCACATCTGAGGTCCTCTCCAAGGTTTCTCATAGTCAGCATTGTCACTGGCGTCCCACTGGATGTGAATTCTCCCTGCCCACTGGGTGTGAGTTTTCCTTGCCCTTTTGTGGGTTCTTCCGAGGATGTTGTAGTCGTAATGATTTGTGCAGCCCTTTGAGACATTTGTGATTTGGGGCTATATAAATAAACATTGATTGATTGATTGATGATCAATATTAAAGGAATATGTCCACAAAAAATCTAGCTGTCAACACTGAATATTGCATTGTTGCATTTCTTTTCACAGTTTATGAACTTACATTCATATTTTGTTGAAGTATTATTCAATAAATATATTTAGAAAGGATTTTTGAATACTTGCTATTTTTTTTAAATATTTTTTAAAAACTCTCACATACCCCTTGACACACCTTCAAGTACCCCCAGGGCTCCCGTCCAAAAGCAGAACCTAGTAACTCACTTCTAGAGATACCCTTGAGATACTAGGTTTTTCTGTTGTATCTACTCGGTTATGTGGTAGTTGCTAGGTCCTGCCATGCGCATAACAGCTTACTTACGGAACACATTACAATATCGCATACTGTAACGTAAAGCATAAAACCTAGTAACTCCAAAATTATTATCAGCTCAGTTTTGACCAAAATTGAGTTACTGGGTTTTGCCTTTGGACGGGAGAGGGGTACGCGTCCCCCCATTTGAGAACCGCTGGCCCAAGCCATACTTAAGTATGCAGTGAATGCAAAATGTAATATTTGTACATTTTTAATGGCAAACTCTCTTGTAATCCATTGTAAAGCAAGAAAACAAAAATCCACTGAAGTTGCCGGAAATCCCAAAAAATGTTGAAGTGCAGCAGACCTTAGAACAGGGGTGTCGAACTCAAATACAGAGTGGGCCAAATTTTTAAACGGAACAAAGCCGCGGGCCAAGCTTGAACAAATGAACCTTTTAATAGGGACCCAAACAAGTTTTGTATTGAATATTAAACAAGCAAGGCTTATATAACTTTATAGTGACATACAAAATCCAGTTTCAAATAATAATAATTAAAAAAATATCAATGGCATATCAAATAAAATTTAAACACAAATTTAATGCCTCTTCTATTTGCAGCCTTCTGAGGTAAATATCAAAATATATTTTAGCGTCCCGAAAGAGTTAGTGCTGCAAGGGATTCTGGGTATTTGTTCTGTTGTGTTTATGTTGTGTTACAGTGCAGATGTTCTCCCGAAATGTGTTTGTCATTCTTGTTTGGTGCGAGTTCACAGTGCGGCACGTATTTGTAACAGTGTTAAAGTTGTTTATACGGCCACCCTCAGTGTGACCTGTATGGCTGTTGCCCAAGTATGCCTTGCATTCCCTTATGTGTGTGCTAGTGGGCCTGCACACTGTTTGTATGGAGGAAATGCGGACGTGACGACAGGTTGTAGAGAATGCTAAAGGCAGTGCCTTTAAGGCACGCCCCCAATATTGTTGTCCGGGTGAAAATCAGGAGAATGCTTGCTTGCCCTGGGAGATTTTCGGGAGGATTGGCAAGTGTGAGAAATTGCGGTGTTACAGCCAGGGGTGCCATAAAGGGGGGGTAAAGGAGACGGATTCTAGGGGCCCATGATGGAGGGGGGCCCAGAGAGGCCCCTAAAAATGATGAAATTATGTGTAGGGGGCCCTGTAAAGATTATTTTCATGGGGCCCAACATCCTTAGCGGCGCCGCTGCTGTGTAATAACGGCGGGCCAGCTGTAATGTTAATTAGATATTGCCTCAAGGGCCAAATTAAATTACATGGCGTGCCAAATTTGGCCCGCGGGCCAGAGTTTGACACCCATGCCTTAGAACAGGGGTGCCCATTACGTCGATCGCGAGCTACCAGTCGACCGCGGGGGGGGTGTCAGTCGATCTCCAGCCAGGCTTTTGAAAAAAATAGACCTAAAAATTAGTGATCATCAATCTTCAACAAGACGTCACTTAAATGACATTCACGGTACCGGAGGGTCTTGTGAGATGACGCTGGCTGCTGCAAGATCATTATTATGAAAATATGACCGAGAGGAAGGCGAGAAACACTTTTTATTTCAACAGACTCTCGCGCCGTACCTTCCGTCAAAACTCTAAAGGCCGACTGCACATTTCCTATCTTCACAATAAAAGCCCTGCTTCATGCTGCCTGCGCTAACTAAATACAGAGTCTCGGAAAGCTGGCGTGCACAAGTGATGTGCACGCCAGCTTTCCGAGACTCTTATTTTGTTAGCGCAGGCAGCATGAAGCAGGGCTTTTATTGTGAAGATAGGAAATGTGCAGTCGGCCTTTAGAGTTTTGACGGAAGGGACGGCGCGAAAGTCTGTTGAAATAAAAAGTGTTTCTCGCCTTCCTCTCTGTCATTTTTTCATAATAATGAACTGGCAGCAGCCAGCGTCATCTCACAAGACCCTCGGGTGCCGTGAATGTCAATCAAGCAAGCTACGGAATTTGCCGCCAATGTTTTTCTTGTAAAGTGTATGGAAGCTGGATGAATTAGATGCCAAAAACCAACCCCTTTCATGTGGTATTGTACAGAAAGGACAACTTTTTTTCTCCTCCATTTGAAAATGTGGGCGTTATCATCATTACTGTCTGATTCCAATCAATGCAAGTCATCAGAATCAGGTAATACACCAACTTATATTCTTGTCTTGGTGAAAGAAAGACATCTATATGTGTTACACATGCTTGTATTATCATTAAACACATTTAACTTGTTTACAAAAATGTCTCTTTCATAAATAAATAAATATAAATGATATATATAAATGAGGTGGATCCCCTTGAGTTGGTCAATTGAAAAGTAGCTCGCCTGCAGAAAAAGTGTGGGCCTTAGAACAATGCGTGTGCATCATGCGAACGTGTGTGGAAGTGCAAGGTTTGAACGTTAGCCTGGGAAGAACCACTGCTTGCAGGCTGCACAGAGAAGGGAAGCAGCAGGGGGGGAGCAACAGAGAGAGAGAGAGACAGAGGGAGGGAAGAGGGAAAGTGGGAAAGTGGGAAGGGAGTGTTGCAGCTGAAACCAGAGAACGGACCCAACCCGACAGTGGGCCCGGCGCCCTGCAGCCTCCCTCCAGTCTTCCTGTGATCCCTTCTCCAGAAGCCAAGCAGCAGAGGAAATGTCAGTCTTCCAGTCTGGCCAGGAAGCCTCCATGCCCAAACAAGGAGCTTCCTGTCCTGACACAGCTCTTCCTGTCTGCTATGTAAGGACTTTCCTTCCTCCTCTGGTTGCTGCTCCTCCTTTCTGGCTTGTTGGTCTGCGCTTTGGCAAAGTGCCTCAGTGCAATCCTTTTTGTCCACTGACCTCTTCCTAGGTGCGTTTATGCACTCCTTTTTAACGCTTGACTTTGATCAATTTGACAAAATCACAACATCTGTCTTTTCCTTCAGTGACCTTATAAATAATGTCTTGGAGATGTCTGCTGGTTTGGTGGAGCAACTTTTACTTTGAGAACTGAAGCACTTGTTGATTTAACAGTTTAAATGTCTTTATTATAACCATTTCATCCATCTTTTATTCATCTTGAACGCAGCTGGGATAGGCTCCAGCGACCGCCCGCGACCCCGAAAAGGGACAAGCGGTAAAAAAAAAGGTTGAATGGAAGGTATTATTGTACTTCCTTGACATACACATACCCGCGTAAATGGACAAACACACATACACATGCACGCGCACACACACACACACGCACACACACACACGCACACACACACACGCACACACACACACGCACACACAAACCCTGCCACCCCAATCAGTGTATAAGTTATCCTTCGCCACACATTCGATATTCTACAAACCCCAAAAGCAGTGAAGTTGGCACTTTGTGTGAATAATATACAATGTGTGTGTATGTATATATATATATATATATATATATATATGTGCAGAGTATGTATACAATGTATATATATATACATATATATATATATATATATATATATATATATATATATATATATATATATATATATATATATATATATATATATAGCCGCCGGGGCGCTAATTAATTTAAGACCTCTTCTCACTCCTGCGCTTACCAAAGGCATGCGGTAAAAGTAAGCATGCGCTAATTATTTTAAAACCTCTTCTCACTCCGGCACTTACCGAAGGTAATCAGTAAAAAATTGAGTGTAATGTAAGCTTGGACCTTAAATCCTACTGAATAGCTCTTAATCTTCTTCCCGGTAATGATATCAGCCTCCTCCATTTTGAAAATGATGACAGGGGAAGTGTCACTCGTGACGTCACATGTTTGACCAGGCGGTAATACTAAGCATGCGCTAATTATTTTGCGAAGCGAGTTTGACCCGGCAGTAATTCAAGGCAGGCGCATACTCTATACCCTGCGGCGATTCAAGGAAATACCGTATATATAAATATATATATATATATATATATATATATATATATATATATATACACCTATATATATATATATATATATATATATATATATATATATAGGTGTGGGAAAAATCACAAGACTACTTCGTCTCTACAGAACTGTTTCATGAGGGGTTCCCTCAATCATCAGGAGAGATATATATATATATATATATATATATATATATATATACATATATATATATATATATATACAAAACCAATGAAGTTGGACGCCCCTGCTTATTTCAGCAAGACAATGCCTGGCCACGTGTTACAACAGCGTGGCTTCATAGTAAAAGATTGCAGGTACTAGACTGGCCTGCCTGTAGTCCTTACCTGTCACCCATTAAAAATGTGTGGCGCATTTTGAAGCGTAAAATACCACAACAGAGACCCCGGACCGTTGAACCACTTAAGGTGTATATCAAGCAAGACTGGGAAAGAATTCCACCTGAAAAGCTTCAAAAATTGGTCTCCTCAGTTCCCAAATGTTTACTAAGTGTTGTTAAAAGGAAAGGCCATGTAACACAGTGGTAAAAACGCCCCTGTGCCAAATTTTTTGCAGTGTGGCATTCAATTCTAAGTTAATGATTATTTGCAAATAAAAAATATGTCGAGACCCAGGATGGACCACTCGGCGGGACCCAGAATGGACCGCTCGCCTGTAGCGGTTGGGGACATCTCTACGCTGCTGATCCGCCTCCGCTTGAGATGGTTTCCTGTGGACGGGACTCTCGCTGCTGTCTTGGATCCGCTTGAACTGAACTCTCGCGGCTGTGTTGGAGCCACTATGGATTGAACTTTCACAGTATCATGTTAGACCCGCTCGACATCCATTGCTTTCGGTCCCCTAGAGGGGGGGGGGGTTGCCCACATCTGAGGTCCTCTCCAAGGTTTCTCATAGTCAGCATTGTCACTGGCGTCCCACTGGATGTGAATTCTCCCTGCCCACTGGGTGTGAGTTTTCCTTGCCCTTTTGTGGGTTCTTCCGAGGATGTTGTAGTCGTAATGATTTGTGCAGTCCTTTGAGACATTTGTGATTTGGGGCTATATAAATAAACATTGATTGATTGATTGATTGATTGATTGACATCCTCGGTAGGCCCACATAAGGGCAAGGAAAACTCACACCCAGTGGGACGTCGGTGACAATGATGACTATGAGAACCTTGGAGAGAAGAAAGAATCGGAATCGAGAATCGTCAGGAATCGGAATCAAAACAAAGAATCGTAATCGTTCGAATTCAAACGATACTTAACCCTACGGATCGATACAAAGTCCGCATTACTGAAGACGCCGCCCCGATCCGCCTGTCGATCTCACGATCCACTCTTCCCTCACTCGTGAACAAGACTCCTCGGTACTTGAATTCCTCCACCTGTGATATGGATGAATTTTTGGTATTATTATATATACATTGACTATATATTTATAACAAACTATTGTACTTAAAACACCTCTGGTGTCTGTCTGCCGTCATCTCCCCTTAGTCAAAACATAACAATATCACCCAAAAGCGCAGATTCCAACCATTGAGATACTTTGTATAGTTCAAGCCTTACGACCATTAGAAAACATTACAACGGCAGCTACATTTTCTATCTTAATGATCTAAAAAAAATATTTGGGAATGTCCGGCGGGCCGCATGTGGCCCCCGTTCCTTACTTTGCCCAAATCTGCTCTATAAATCAATCAATCAATGTTTACTTATATAGCCCTAAATCACTAGTGTCTCAAAGGGCTGCACAAACCACCACGACATCCTCGGTAGGCCCACATAAGGGCAAGGAAAACTCACACCCAGTGGGACGTTGGTGACAATGATGACTATGAGAACCTTAGAGAGGACGAGAGCAATGGATGTCGAGCGGGTCTAACATGATACTGTGAAAGTTCAATCCACAATGGATCAAACACAGTCGCGAGAGTCCAGTCCAAAGCGGATCCGACACAGCAGCGAGAGTCCCGTTCACAGCGGAGCCAGCAGGAAACCATCCCAAGCGGAGGCGGATCAGCAGCGCAGAGATGTCCCCAGCCGATACACAGGCAAGCAGTACATGGCCACCGGATCGGACCGGACCCCCTCCACAAGGGAGAGTGGGACATAGAAGAAAAAGAAAAGAAACAGCAGATCAACTGGTCTAAAAAGGGAGTCTATTTAAAGGCTAGAGTATACAAATGAGTTTTAAGGTGAGACTTAAATGCTTCTACTGAGGTAGCATCTCGAACTGTTACCGGGAGGCCATTCCAGAGTACTGGAGCCCGAACGGAAAACGCTCTATAGCCCGCAGACTTTTTTTGGGCTTTGGGAATCACTAACAAGCCGGAGTCCTTTGAACGCAGATTTCTTGCCGGGACATATGGTACAATACAATCGGCAAGATAGGATGGAGCTAGACCGTGTAGTATTTTATACGTAAGTAGTAAAACCTTAAAGTCACATCTTAAGTGCACAGGAAGCCAGTGCAGGTGAGCCAGTACAGGTATATATGTATGTATATATGTATATAAAGGTATATACAGTATAGGTATATATGTATGTATGTATGTATATAAAGGTATATACAGTATGGGTATATATGTATGTATATATGTATATAAAGGTATATACAGTACAGGTATATATGTATGTATATATGTATATAAAGGTATATACAGTATAGGTATATATGTATATAAAGGTATATACAGTATAGGTATATATGTATGTATATATGTATATAAAGGTATATACAGTATAGGTATATATGTATGTATGTATGTATATAAAGGTATATACAGTATAGGTATATATGTATGTATATATGTATATAAAGGTATATACAGTACAGGTATATATGTATGTATATATGTATATAAAGGTATATACAGTATAGGTATATATGTATATAAAGGTATATACAGTATAGGTATATATGTATGTATATATGTATATAAAGGTATATAGAGTACAGGCGTAATGTGATCAAACTTTCTTGTTCTTGTCAAAAGTCTAGCAGCCGCATTTTGTACCAACTGTAATCTTTTAATGCTAGACATGGGGAGACCCGAAAATAATACGTTACAGTAATCGAGACGAGACGTAACAAACGCATGGATAATGATCTCGGCGTCTTTAGTGGACAAAATGGAGCGAATTTTAGCGATATTACGGAGATGAAAGAAGGCCGTTTTAGTAACGCTTTTAATGTGTGACTCAAAGGAGAGAGTTGGGTCGAAGATAATACCCAGATTTTTTACAGAGTCACCTTGTTTTATTATTTGGTTGTCAAATGTTAAAGTTGTATTATTAAATAGAGGTCGGTGTCTAGCAGGACCGATAATCAGCATTTCCGTTTTTTTGGCATTAAGTTGCAAAAAGTTAGCGGACATCCATTGTTTAATTTCATTAAGACACGCTTCCAACTGACTACAGTCCGGCGTGTTGGTCAGCTTTAGGGGCATGTAAAGTAATGTTCCCCTTTAAAGATCGAAAAAAAATATTTGGGAATGTCCGGCGGGCCGCATGTGGCCCCCGTTCCTTACTTTGCCCAAACCTGCTCTATAAAGAATCCCTCCGAGTGTCTCCTTTATCCGACTGTAAATAACTGAAACGCCGGCCACGCAGACTGTGACCGTTTCATCGGCACAAAGACGGAAATGCAGCACCGAGGGGACTATTCAGCTTCTTATATGGTTCCCCAGTCAGTCGCAGCTTTTTTTCCACAGCTCGGCGATATGTGTGAACGTGTGAATACTTGCGCTTTATCACACAGAGACAAATCCCCGTCTGCCACCAAAGCAGCACCAACTCAGTATTTATCTTACAGCTGTAGTTAGCCCCCGAGTGGTGTATTTCATCCGCGCCACTCAGTGGTATTCAGACGTGGGAGTGGGAGCACGGGGTTGGCGGGCTGCATGTGCGTCTCTCACAAAGCACAGCTGCCTGCTACTGTAACATTATCTGATTTATGACAAAAAAAAAAAAAAAGGGGGTGGGTGAGAGGTTTTTTTTTTTTTTTTTTTTTTATGCTCAGAGCAGGTACCTGCTTAGTGTTTTGTACTTACAATACAGCTTTATGCACCGGGTGTAAAAGAAACAAAAAAATGAATACAACTCAATACGTGATGGAAACTGTTGAAATGGATGAATGGGTGAATTGATCGAGTGGAAGCTCATCAAAAGTTTGCATACACTTGTAAAGAAGATAATGTCATGGCTGTCTTGAGTTGCCAATCATTTCTACAACTCTTCCATCCATCCATTTTCTACCGCTTATTCCCTTTCGGGGTCGCGGGGGGCGCTGGCGCCTATCTCAGCTACAATCGGGCGGAAGGCAGGGTACACACTGGACAAGTCGCCACCTCATCGCAGGGCCAACACAGATAGACGGACAACATTCACACACTAGGGACCATTTAGTGTTGCCAATCAACCTATCCCCAGGTGCATGTCTTTGGAAGTGGGAGGGGCCTATCCCCAGGTGCATGTCTTTGGAGGTGGGAGGGGCCTATCCCCAGGTGCATGTCTTTGGAAGTGGGAGGAAGCCGGAGTACCCGGAGGGAACCCACGCAGTCACGGGGAGAACATGCAAACTCCACACAGAAAGATCCCGAGCCTGGATTTGAACCCAGAACTGCAGGAACTTCGTATTGTGAGGCAGACGCACTAACCCCTCTTCCACCGTGAAGCCTTCTACAACTCTTATTTTATTATTATTATTATTTTTTTTTGGATGGATCCATCCATTTTCTACCGCTTATTCCCTTTTGGGGTCGCGGGGGGCGCTGGCGCCTATCTCAGCTACAATCGGGCGGAAGGCAGGGTACACCCTGGACAGATAGACAGACAACATTCACACTCACATTCACACACTAGGGCCAATTTAGTGTTGCCAATCAACCTATCCCCAGGTGCATGTCTTTGGAAGTGGGAGGAAGCCGGAGTACCCTGAGGGAACCCACGCAGTCACGGGGAGAACATGCAAACTCCACACAGAAAGATCACGAGCCTGGATTTGAACCCAGAACTGCAGGAACTTTGTATTGTGAGGCAGACGCACTAACCCCTCTCCCACCGTGAAGCCTTCTACAACTCTTATTTTTTTTTTTTTTTTGGATGGATCCATCCATTTTCTACCGCTTATTCCCTTTTGGGGACGCGGGGGGCGCTGGCGCCTATCTCAGCTACAATCGGGTGGAAGGCGGGGTACACCCTGGACAGATAGACAGACAACATTCACACACTAGGGACCATTTAGTGTTGCCAATCAACCTATCCCCAGGTGCATGTCTTTGGAGGTGGGAGGAAGCCGGAGTACCCGGGGGGAACCCACGCATTCACGGGGAGAACATGCAAACTCCACACAGAAAGATCCCGAGCCTGGATTTGAACCCAGAACTGCAGGAACTTCGTATTGTGAGGCAGACGCACTAACCCCTCTCCCACCGTGAAGCCTTCTACAACTCTTATTTTTATTTTTTTTTTTTGGATGGATCCATCCATTTACTACCGCTTATTCCCTTTTGGGATCGCGGGGGGCGCTGGCGCCTATCTCAGCTACAATCGGGCGGAAGGCAGGGTACACCCTGGACAGATAGACAGACAACATTCACACACTAGGGACCATTTAGTGTTGCCAATCAACCTATCCCCAGGTGCATGTCTTTGGAGGTGGGAGGAAGCCGGAGTACCCGGGGGGAACCCACGCATTCACGGGGAGAACATGCAAACTCCACACAGAAAGATCCCGAGCCTGGATTTGAACCCAGAACTGCAGGAACTTCGTATTGTGAGGCAGACGCACTAACCCCTCTCCCACCGTGAAGCCTTCTACAACTCTTATTTTTATTTTTTTTTTTTGGATGGATCCATCCATTTACTACCGCTTATTCCCTTTTGGGATCGCGGGGGGCGCTGGCGCCTATCTCAGCTACAATCGGGCGGAAGGCAGGGTACACCCTGGACAGATAGACAGACAACATTCACACACTAGGGACCATTTAGTGTTGCCAATCAACCTATCCCCAGGTGCATGTCTTCGGAAGTGGGAGGAAGCCGGAGTACCCGGAGGGAACCCACGCAGTCACGGGGAGGACATGCAAACTCCACACAGAAAGATCACGAGCCTGGATTTGAACCCAGAACTGCAGGAACTTCGTATTGTGAGGCAGACGCACTAACCCCTCTGCCACCGTGAAGCCTTTTACAACTCTTATTTTTATTTTTTGGATGGATCCATCCATTTACTACCGCTTATTCCCTTTTGGGATCGCGGGGGGCGCTGGCGCCTATCTCAGCTACAATCGGGCGGAAGGCAGGGTACACCCTGGACAGATAGACAGACAACATTCACACACTAGGGACCATTTAGTGTTGCCAATCAACCTATCCCCAGGTGCATGTCTTTGGAAGTGGGAGGAAGCCGGAGTACCCGGAGGGAACCCACGCAGTCACGGGGAGAACATGCAAACTCCACACAGAAAGATCCCGAGCCTGGATTCGAACCCAGGACTGCAGGACCTTCGTATTGTGAGGCAGACGCACTAACCCCTCTGCCACCGTGAAGCCTTCTACAACTCTTATTTTTTTTATTTTTTTTTATTTTTGGATGGATTGATTGGAGCACATACTTGTCGGTCACAAAAAAAATTCATGAAGTTTGGTTATTTTATGAATTTATCAACACTAAATGGTCCCTAGTGTGTGAATGTGAGTGTGAATGTTGTCTGTCTATCTGTGTTGGCCCTGCGATGAGGTGGCGACTTGTCCAGGGTGTACCCCGCCTTCCGCCCGATTGTAGCTGAGATAGGCGCCAGCGCCCCCCGCGACCCCGAAAGGGAATAAGCGGTAGAAAATGGATGGGATAGATGGATATAAGTAGGGCTGGGCAACGATTAAAAATTTGAATCAAAGTTAATCGCACTATTTCTCGGATTAATCGCGATTAACTGCATTGTATACGCAAAGCCCAATAATGAATTCAAAAGTAGTGTGTAGTGCACCTTTATTGGAATATTCTCCCACATGAACAAAAGCGCCAAAACATTTGTTGTGCAAACACAATTTAAATCAGTCCTTGTTAAACAGTAGCAGTTAAATAGCATATTTGATGAAAATCAACTCCAAAAATGTAAATACAAACATTTAAGCTTATTGCCACTGCCAGGGTATTTAAGTTATCCTGTTTGTTATGGAAAATAAATATAATCTACATACAAATCTCTGAGCCACAATCATAACATCTGAACAGGCAATTTCTGAGGTAACAGCAGAAACATTTTTTTTATCAGGGATCTTATGTTTAAAAAAACTATATTATAGGTAGTGGGCTGTTTTAGGGAATTTTGGATCAAATTATCCGTAGTAGCAATATTAATAATGTTGTGTTTATTCTGCGTAGTGCACTTAAAATAATTATGACCATATCTAGGAATTGATATG
Organism: Nerophis ophidion; assembly: GCF_033978795.1. Taxonomy (NCBI): domain Eukaryota; kingdom Metazoa; phylum Chordata; class Actinopteri; order Syngnathiformes; family Syngnathidae; genus Nerophis; species Nerophis ophidion. Next base: position 4,806,490 of record NC_084615.1, read on the forward strand.
ATGGGAATTTTCCGATTGTTTGCTTGGTGCTTTGATAAACTGAACGCATCATATACATGGTACTATATTGTGATGTTATGAGCCAGGGAATAAAAGAACTACCCTACCCAGCATGCAACAGGAGTGAGGAGCATGCGCGGTAGCCCGGTATAGGTTGTGTCGCCATGACGGCATCTTGTATGTTGTGATATGCACGCTCTGAAAGTAAACGTTAAGGACTCAGCCAACACTCCTGGTCTGCATTATTCATAAATAGACAGACAACACATATACTCCGCTGCTTCACAGGCCGCTGGATGTAGACGGCAAAGTATTCCCATGCTAGCTAGCCGGTCTAGCAAGCACGCCTCATTCAGTCCAAAACGGCCCGATCTATCCATATCCAGAATTGTCTGGCGGTCGTAAGTGATCCCGGAGTGACCACGCTGTAAGCCAGCCAGGAAATTTGCAGAATTGTCCGGTATTTTTGCCAAATGTTCCATCTTTACCAAGAGCCCCTCCACGCCGGGCGACGCCTTCTTGTTAAGAAAAGGCGTTAACAAAATAAAAGCATGTAAACAACATACGCAAATGTGCGATAAAATAATTGTCGGCGTTAATAGATTGATGAGTTAACTCATAATTAACGCATTAATTTGCCCACCCCTAATTATAAGTCTACTGAAAATGTGACCAAAATCTGTACAGCAATGTTAAAGGCCTACTGAAATGAGATTTTCTTATTTAAACGGGGATAGCAGGTCCATTCTATGTGTCATACTTAGGGGTGTAACGGTACGTGTATTTGTATTGAACCGTTTCGGTACGGGGGTTTCGGTTCGGAGTTTGTAACCTAAAGTCTAAACAAGCTGTCCGAGCAGTGAGCACCCAGCATTGTCCCGCCCACACAAGCATCTGATTGGTTACATACAAAGCCAATCAGCAGTGCGTATTCAGAGGTTGCAACATTGTTTGTCAACACTGTCTGCTCTCATTTTCTCGCACATTTGACCCTCTGATGTTCTGTGTTCCTACACTCTGTCCTCCTTCTGTCTAGACCAAACACTTTAATGTTAAAATACTGAACAGATGTTTATTGGGATAAGGTTAACATCAGTTCAACATTTTAACATAAAAGTGTGTGATTGTGAGACATTAAAAGCCACAAAATGCAACGGGTCCATCAGACCCACAAATGCTGGCTGAGTAACAACAACATGAATTATGCACGGAAAATATATTTTCCAGTTTCTGCATCCCGCAGTAATTCTTCTTTTGCGTTTCTGCACCTGCGGTTCCCAAACAAGGTTGCAACATTGTTTGTCAACACTGTCTGCTCTCATTTTCTCGCACATTTGACCCTCTGATGTTCTGTGTTCCTACACTCTGTCCTCCTTCTGTCTAGACCAAACACTTTAATGTTAAAATACTGAACAGATGTTTATTGGGATAAGGTAAACATCCGTTCAGTATTTTAACATAAAAGTATTTGATTGTGAGGAATTAAAAGCCACAAAATGCAATGGGTTCCTCTGACCCACAAACGTCGGCTGAGTAACAACAATATGAATTATGCACTGAACATTTATTTTTCAGTTTCTGCATCCCACAGAGATTCTTCTTTTGCATTTTTGCACCTGCAGTTCCCACGCAAGGTTGCAACATTGTTTGTCAACACTGTCTGCTCTCATTTTCTCGCACATTTGACCCTCTGATGTTCTGTGTTCCTACACTCTGTCCTCCTTCTGTCTAGACCAAACAATTTTATGTTAAAATACTGAACAGAGGTTTATTGGGATAAGGTTAACATCAGTTCAAAATTTTAACATAAAAGTGTGTGATTGTGAGACATTAAAAGCCACAAAATGCAACGGGTCCATCAGACCCACAAATGCTGGCTGAGTAACAACAACATGAATTATGCACGGAAAATGTATTTTCCAGTTTCTGCATCCACAGAGATTCTTCTTTTGCGTTTCTGCACCTGCGGTTCCCACACAAGGTCGCAACACTGTTTGTCAACACTGTCTGCTCTCATTTTCTCGCACATTTGACCCTCTGATGTTCTGTGTACCTACACTCTATCCTCCTCCTGTCTAGACCAAACACTTTAATGTTAAAATACTGAATAAATGTTTATTGGGATAAGATAAACATCTGTTAGGTATTTTAACATAAAAGTGTTTGGTTGTGAGGCATTAAAAGCCACAAAATGCAACGGGTCCATCAGACCAACAATATGAACATTACACAAGGGTTAAACAATGGGCAGTTCATGATTTCCAGTAGGCATTTTGCTGTATCTAACGGCACTTTGTGCATGTATCAATGATGTAATCAATACCAGAGGGACATCAGCAGGGATTAAAAACAAGCATTAAAAAAATAAAAAAAACACGGATAGAATCTGATGATCAGCTTGGAATAATCAAAAATACTGAGAAAAAAAAACACACAAAAGCTTGTAACACAACAATATTTCTTCCTCCAAAGTCCTTTGAAAGTCACGCACACTAAATAAGAGTTAGTGTTGGTTTGAAGGGAACACTCATGGTCGCTGCTCCCAGGCTTCTTAAACTGTCATCTGATAGCGATCCAGTAACCCACCGACCAAAATTGATATAATCAAAAAACTAAAACAGGTAGGTAATAATATATAATGATCCATAAAGTTGCTCTGAAGCAAGATCTGCCATCTGACTGCGTTTGTGTGGCATCTTGCTTAAATGCGCCTTACATGCTATTTGAATGTTGTATCTTTTATACAATATAATTTAAAAGGTCTGTGCTTTGCACATGAATGCCATACATAAATATTAGTTCCAGCTGGGTGTATTTACAGTGAATAAAAAGACAGGAATTGATCCCTACACCCTATTTTGACGGGGCTGCACAGTTGGGTGAGTGGCTGTGCCAGCAACCTGAGGGTTCCCGGTTCAATCCCAACCTTCTACCACCCCAGTCACGTCCGTTGTGTCCTTGAGCGATACACTTCACCCTTGCTCCTGATGGGACCTGGTTAGCGCCTTGCATGGCAGCTTCAGCCATTTTTATGTGAATGTGTGAATGTGGAAATAGTCTCAAAGTGCTTTGAATTTCTTAAAAAAGTAAAAAATGCGCTGTACAAAAACACATTTACCATTTATTTTTCAGACCACAGGGCACGCCAGATTATAAGGCCCAATGAAGGGCTCATATTATTATATTTTTTTATGCATTTAAAAAATTTCCTTGTGGTCTACATAACATGTACTGGTTGTTCCTTGGTCAAAATGTTGCATGGATTATGTTTTACGGCTCATCTTTAAGTCGATTTCTGGCAGTCGCTTCAGGATGCGCCGTTTTGTGGGCGGTGTTATTTACGTGGTTTAACCTTGGCAGTGTCTTTTCTTCTCGTCATCTTTGTTGTAGCGGTGTAGCGTGCAAGGACGGAGGTGGAAGAAGTGTCAAAAGAGCGATAACTGTTTTAATGATATACAGACTTTACTTCAATCAATAACGGAGCAGCATCTCCTCGTCCGTGGCTCACTAGTGCAACAACAACGCCGGAAATGCGTCCCGAGAAAAAACGTCCGACCGTAACTCTCTGATAACTGAAGTTCCTTGGGTGAATAATGCACCGGTAGGTTTTAGCGCTTCCATATCGAGATATAAGTTATAACTTTACACTTCTTTACGTCTTGGTGAAAGTGTACACCAGGGGTCCCCAAACTTTTGGACCAGGGGGCTGCGTTGAGTTAAAAAAGTTTGGCCATGGGCGGGGCTATATATCAATATATATATATATAAATATATATATATATATATATATATATATATATATATATATATTACCAGGGTGTACCCCGCCTTCCGCCCGATTGTAGCTGAGATAGGCGCCAGCGCCCCCCGCGACCCCGAAAGGGAATAAGCGGTAGAAAATGGATGGATGGATGGATATATATATATATATATATATATATATATATATATATATATATATATATATTTATAAATCCATCCATCCATTTTCCTCTGCTTATCCGAGGTCGGATCGAGTGGGCAGCAGCCTAATATATACACTGTATATATATATATATACATATATATAATAGTGTGATGTTGTTGCGCTATATTATGAACGAGACAGGGTGTTATGTTTTATTTTGAAGTATTGGTTTTATTTTGAAGAACCGGATGTCCGGTGCAGGAAGTGACTTTTCTGTTTTTTCGGATGTTTACTTCCTCTTCTATCAGAATTTTGATGATGAGGTAATAGTTCTTCATTGCTCCGTGTTTCTTGTGTAAATATTATTTCTAAACATTCATAATACTTTAAAAGTTAAAACATTAATGTTGTAGGTATAAGTGATGTGTTAAGTAAGGATTAGAGCGTCGAATGTTTGAAATGTTTGGTCATAATTACACACGGTATTTACGCAGGTATCACTCCGCCAGAAAAGTAGAGACCTGTTTATGTGTTTCCAAAACAGGTATGTGGATTTGTGTATCATTATAATTTTTTTGGTGATAAAATGTTATTTTTAATGTAATTTAAATTGTTATTTTTATATGAATGAATGTTGTTCATTTCCTCTTCTATAGGACTTTTGATGATGAGGTATCACTCCGCCAGAAAAGTAGAGACCTGTTGACGAGTTTCCAAAACAGGTATGTGGATTTGTGTATCATTATAATTTTTTTTGTGATAAAACGTTATTTTTAATGTAATTTAAAATGTTATTTTTGTATGAATGAATGTTGTTTATTTCCTCTTTATAGGACTTTTGATGATGAGGTATCACTCCGCCAGAAAAGTAGAGACCTGTTTGTGTTTCGTGTTTCCAAAACAGATGGCCAATAAATGATGAAACGACGGAATGGTGAGTGTCTCTTACTTAAAAAAAAAACTACACAACGCAGAATAAGACTCACTACAAAAAAAATATATATATATAACCTAACCACGAGCCTGCATGAAAAGTGGATAGTTGTACGCATGCGCGCACACCCGGCCCACAGCGGCATGACGTGTCTCGCAGCAGTCACACGATGACGCGCCTTAATTGCCAGCCTCCACGGACGCGCGCTTCTTCAAAGGGAGAGGAGCGCGTCCACGGACGCAATTAACAAGATCAACGGAGCCCACACGGAGCTCCTCTCCTCATTGTTCTCATTTTCACTCTCATTAGCGGACGCGCGGTGGGGCGCGGAGGAGGAGGGAGGAGGACACCTGTGGAAGTGGCGGGTGTGCGTGGGGAGTGACACCGTGGGTGCGCCGGGACTTGCTGCTAATGACGGTTGTCTGGGCTGTACTTTTTTCGGGGTGGGAAGTGGGGGTGCACCTGCCAGCGTGGAAATGGAGTTGATGCATGCCAATGCACCTGGGAGACGACATCACCACGGCAACTGCGTGGATTATCTCACCGCTTCAGCAAAAAAAAAACACTTAAACCGAGAGCATCTCTGGTGACACCTAGAGGCCACCGGCTGGCAGACGTGCAGAGACACTAGCAGGGGTGTCAAACTCAAATACAGAGTGGGCCAAAATTTAAAACTGAACAAAGCCGTGGGCCGAGGTTGAACAAATGAACCTTTTAATAGGGACCCAAACAAGTTTTGCATTGAATATTGAACAAGCAAGCCTTATATAACTTTATAGTGACATGTAAAATCGAGTTTTAAATAATAATAATAAAAAAATATCAATTGCATATCAAATAAAATTTAAATAAAAATTGAATGCCTCATTTCTATTTGCAGCCCTCTGAGGTAAGTATATAAAAAAAATAATCAAGCATTGAAGTAGCAAGAGAAAGTGCATGAATAAAACGTTAATTATTGCTTGGGGGGTTGTATATTGTAGTGTCCCGGAAGAGTTAGTGCTGCAAGGGATCCTGGCTATTTGTTCTGTTCTGATGTTCTCCCGAAATGTGTTTGTTATTCTTGTTTGGTATGGGTTCACAGTGTGGCACTTATTTGTAACAGTGTTAAAGTTGTTTATACGGCCACCCTCAGTGTGACCTGTATGGCTGTTGAACAAGTATGCCTTGCATTCACTTGTGTGCGTGTGTGTGTAAAAAAACGCATATATTATGTAAATAAATAATAAATAAATGGGTTGTACTTGTATAGCGCTTTTCTACCTTCAAGGTACTCAAAGCGCTTTGACACTACTTCCACATTCACCCATTCACACACACATTCACACACTGATGGAGGGAGCTGCCATGCAAGGCGCTAACCAGCACCCATCAGGAGCAAGGGTGAAGTGTCTTGCTCAGGACACAACGGACGTGACGTAGTTGGTACTAGGTGGGATTTGAACCAGGGACCCTCGGGTTGCGCACGGCCACTCTCCCACTTGGGGGGTTGTATATTGTAGTGTCCCGGAAGAGTTAGTGCTGCAAGGGGTTCTGGGTATTCTGTTGTGTTACGGTGCGGACGTTCTCCCGAAATGTGTTTGTCATTCTTGTTTGGTGTGGGTTCACAGTGTGGCACTTATTTGTAACAGTGTTAAAGTTGTTTATACGGCCACCCTCAGTGTGACCTGTATGGCTGTTGAACAAGTATGCCTTGCATTCACTTGTGTGCGTGTGTAAAAAAACGCATATATTATGTGACTGGGTTGGCACGCTATTTCTATGTAGGAAAAACGGACGTGACGACAGGTTGTAGAGGACGCTAAAGGCAGTGCCGTTAAGGCACGCCCCCAATATTGTCGTCCGGGCGGGAATCAGGTGAAATACGGGAGTATGGTTGCCCTGTGAGGTTTTCGGGAGGGGCACTGAAGTTTGGGAGTCCGGGAAAATCGGAAGGGTTGGCAAGCATGAGTATTAGCAGTGAATGCGGGCCAGATTTGACACCCATGCACTAGGACAAGGTGCGCTTTTTTCCTCTAATTCCGCACGTCGGTATTTGAAACATGCTAAATGTATGCTAGTTTGACCATACGTCCTCTTTTCCCCGGACATGTCTTCTTTTGCTGGGGTATCCGGGGGTCCGGGCGGGTTTTTTTAAATGCCTCAAATGTCCGGCATTTTGAGTTAGTGTTGCGTGTATTTTCAATGTAGGTATATATATATATATATATATACACAGTGGGGCAAAAAAGTATTTAGTCAGCCAGCGATTGTGCAAGTTCTCCCACTTAAAATGATGACAGAGGTCTGTCATTTTCATCATAGGTACACTTCAACTGTGAGAGACAGAATGGGGAAAAAAAATCCAGGAATTCACATTGTAGGAATTTTAAAGAATTTATTTGTAAATGATGGTGGAAAATAAGTATTTGGTCAACCATTCAAAGCTCTCATTGATGGAAGGAGGTTTTGGCTCAAAATCTCACGATACATGGCCCCATTCATTCTTTCTTTCCTTAACACGGATCAATCGTCCTGTCCCCTTAGCAGAAAAACAGCCCCAAAGCATGATGTTTCCACCCCCATGCTTCACAGTAGGTCTGGTGTTCTTGGGATGCAACTCAGTATTCTTCTTCCTCCAAACACGACGAGTTGAGTTTATACCAAAATGGATACATGGATGATACAGCAGAGGATTAGGAGAATGTCATGTGGTCAGATGAAACCAAAATAGAACTTTTTGGTATAAACTCAACAGAGGAGGAAAAATGCTCTATTTTAATAAATATATTATTTATAAAGCAAGTTTGAGTATCATTGGCAAATTTTCACCTTGTCCCGGCCTTGGCTTGTTGCCTGCCTTGTGTGTATATGTGTCCTTTTTTTGGGATTTCAAAATATGGTCAGCCTACCCTGGACAAGTCGCCACCTCATCACATGGCCAACACAGATAGACAGACAACATTCACACTCACATTCACACACTAGGGACCATTTAGTGTTGCCAATCAACCTATCCTTACCGTCATATACCTTTGTATTTGAAACATGCTAACCGTATGCATGTTTATGTTAGCATGATAGCATGCTAACTTCAAAGTGCTAGCTTTTGAAGCTAATTTTGCAACCGTTTATCTTAGAGTCACATAACTTAGTATGTGACATTTGTTAACTGTTATCATGCTTTTGTTAGCGTGCTAACTCTTGTAGCTATTTATACTATTTGTTTCTCTAGTTTCGCCGCCACACATCTTCCAGTCATATAACTTATATAAAACATGCTAACTGTATGCATGTTTATGTTAGCATGTTAGCACTTCAATGTTAGCATGCTAACAAAAGCATGATAGCAGTACACAAGCTAACATGAAAGTGCTAGCTTTTTGAGCTCATTTTGCAACCGTTTATATTAGTCATATAACTTGGTATGTGACACTTGTTAACTGCTAGCATGCTAATATTAGCATGCTAACTTTTTGAGCTACTTTTGCTATCGTTAAGCTCAGAGTCATATAATTTGATACGTGACACTTGTTAACTGCTAACATGCTTTTTTTTAGCTTGCTAACATTAAAGTGCTAACGATTGTAGCTATTTGTAACATTTATTTTCTAGTTCCGCAGCCATACACTTTACAGTCATATACCTTTGTATTTGAAACATGCTAATTGTATGCATGTTTACGTTCGCATGCTAACTTTTTTTGCTAATTTTGCAACCATTTATCTTAGTCATATAACTTGGTCGGTGACACTTAACTGCTAGCATGCTTTTGTTAGCATACTAACATTAAGGTGCTACCCTTTTTAGCCATTTATACTCTTTTTTTTTTTTTCTGTAATTCCCAAGCCATACACATGAGAGTCATCTAACTTGGTATGTGACAAAAGGTATTTATTTTATTTTTTTTAATCAATTCAACAAAACAATACACAGCAATAGCATAATAATGCAATCCAAATCCAAAACCAAACCAGACCCAGCCACATTCAGAATAGCAAAAAACAAAAGGTACAAAAAGGGACAAAAGGTATTTATTATCATGCTCACGTTAGTTTGCTAGCATGCTAACATTAGCATGCTAAAAAATTTTTTTGCGACTTTTGCTACCATTTATCCCAAAGTCATATAATTTGGTATGTGACTCTTGTTAACTGTTAGCATGCAACTGATAGCACGCTGGCAAGCTAAAATAGGCTTGCTAACTTTTTCATTTATGTTCACACTTTTATTTTCTATTTTCGCAGCCATACACCTTTGAGTTATATAAATTTGTATATGAAACAGGCCGACTGTTGTCATGCTATCTTTAGTACACGTGCTAAGTGTTAGCTTTTTTTAAATAAAAAACACGCTACTGTTTTAGGCTAGCTCTATGGTTCATTTTGTACAGTTACACCTAAAACTCGGCACGATCTTCACAGTACGGCGGCTTCCGGCGACCCCCGGCCAGAGGTCCAGGGCACAGATAGCGAACCCCCTCAAAATTTCCACGGGAATTTTATAGGTGATAAAGCGATACCATCAAAGGAGCTCATATCGCTCCCCGTCTCCCCGATGACATTAGCCGCCGCAACTAAGAGGAGATGATTCTAAGCGATGGAGACACCTCAAGTGTGCGGCGAGGCCTCGCTGTTCATCAAAAACTCCACAAAAACCTCATCCGTCACTCATCTGTCTGCCACCGGTCTCCCCCCCGAGATGTGAATATTACATCTCAGTGGCAACAATTCCATTTCTGCAAAAAAATAAGCTAAATGAGTATAAATATATCTATATGGTGCATGCTGTACCACCGGGGGGGAAAAGTGTTTAACGTGAACATTCTTCCGGAGCTTTATTTCCTCCTGTCTCGACCACTTGACTGGAGATTGTTAATCGACTGCAGCCTGGGAAGCTTGTAAAAGCCTATTGGTCGGAGCTTTTAAGAGAGTGTTTCATTTGTTTCTATTGAATCTTTAATGAGGCCCACCGGTGCTTAGGAAGACGTAGAAATATGGAGATGTGAATAGAGGAGAGTGGCACGTGCAGTTGGAAAGTTTTTTTATCATGTTGATTTCAAATACATTTATCATAGATGAAGGAAGAAAATAAAATTTGTTCAGAATGGCCGTTTGGGAGGAATCTGTCCAAGTTAGTTGGTGACGAACCCCAAGATGCAGAGACAGAGGCAGGCATTGAACAGGAAAACATGATTTAATTAAAATATTAGAATAAGAACAAGCAAAAGGGTCTTTAGCATGGAAGCTAGCAAGAAACAAAAAGGAGCCTAGCGTGGAAGCTAGCGGGTAGCAAACAGGAAAATAGAAGTCGTTACTTGTAGACTGAAAACAAAACGGAGGCAGAGAACAAAAAACAGTAAGCTACAAAAATGTTACCGCTACGCTGCAATGAATCGACATGAAACGACACGACAGGAGCGACAATACGGAAGTAATTGACAAGACAATAATCCAGCCCTGACTGGAAGACAAGGCAGGTACAACAAGCAGCGGGCTGATTGACACCAGGTGTGGCCAGGTGCCAGTCAGCCGCAGCGAGACAAACAGGAAGCTGAACCAAAATATGTATGCTGAAACGAACTAAGGACAGGAAATACTAAACACACAGAGGAAAAACTAAAATATAAACAAACTGTCAGTGACAAGCCTGACAGAATCAAGCTCAAAAATGAACAAAAAAGCACAAATTACCTCAAAAGGGTATCAAATAATACATTTCAGAAGCTTGTATATATACTGTAATATTTTAAATGGTAATTGGGATTTGTTATATATTGTATATACCATATACAAACCCCGTTTCCATATGAGTTGGGAAATTATGTTAGATGTAAATATAAACAGAATACAATGATTTGCAAATCCTTTTCAACCCATATTCAGTTGAATATGCAACAAAGACAACATATTTGATGTTCAAAATGATAAACTTTTTTTTTTTTTTGCAAATAATCATTAACTTTAGAATTTGATGCCAGCAACACGTGACTAGGAAATTAGGGAAGGTTGCAATAAATAGTGACAAAGTTGAGGAATGCTCATCAAACACTTATTTGGAACATCCCACAGGTGTGCAGGCTAATTGGGAACAGGTGGGTGCCATGATTGGGTATAAAAACAGCTTCCCGAAAATTGCTCAGTCTTTTACAAGAAAGGATAGTCAAACAGTTTAAGAACAACGTTTCTCAAAGTGCAATTGCTAGAAATTTAGGGATTTCAACATCTACGGTCCATAATATCTTTAAAAGGTTCAGAGAATCTGGAGAAATCACTCCACATAAGCAGCATGTCCGGAAACCAACAATGAATGACCGTGACCTTCGATCCCTCGGACGGCACTGTTTCAAAAACCGACATCAATCTCTAAAGGATATCACCACATGGGCTCAGGAACACTTCAGAAAACCACTGCCACTAAATACAGTTTGTCGCTACATCTGTAAGTGCAAGTTAAAGCTCTGCTATGCAAAGCGAAACAACAACATCCAAAAAGGCCGCCGGCTACTCTGAGCCCGAGATCATCTAAGATGGACTGATGCAAAGTGGAAAAGTGTTCTGTGGTATGACGAGTCCATATTTCGAATTGTTTTTAGAAATATTCGACATTGTTTCATCCAGACCAAAGGGGAAGCGAACCATTCAGACTGTTGTCAACGCAAATCCACATCTGCGTTCCTCCCTAAGGTTTCTCATTGTCATCCCACTGGGTTGAGTTTTTCCTTGCCCTGATGTGGGATCTGAATCGAGAATGTCGTTGTGGCTTGTGCAGCGCTTTGACACCCTTGTGTTTTAGGGCTAATTAAATAAACATAGATGGATAGTACTGTATTGATTCCTTCAGGAGAGTTCCTTCAGGAAAATAAAAATTTCAGCAGCAGTGTACAGAAATTAGATTGAATTTAAAAAATGTGTAAATGGTCAAAGTTTGAAAAATGTCCAATTCATTTTGAATGGGAAAAATGTCCCGAAAAACCTGGAATTCTGGGAAATCTGGAAATGTTTGGAATTTGTCAAGGGAAAGCCTGCGATTCCCGAATAGGCCGCATAGTTTGAAGTTGGAACGGTTTGAATCGGGTGAAAAATGTAAAAGGTAGAACCAGTGGGGTTGCCAGACAGATTTCACTGGGGCACGTGCCCCAGTGTTGATCTGCAGTGCCCCAGTAAAAATTTCACCAATAAAAAAAAAAACGCTTCAGAGTTTTAAATCTACATAACATAGACAACAGCGCACATACTACTTAGTATCGTAATTGATAGGTACTGTATTCACTCCACGTAACAATGAGCACATGGCTAATTAATATGGTAATTTATTCACGTGTGGATCGAGACCTCAGTTGAGAGAGAGAGAGAGAGGGGATGCGAATCACTGCTGAGGTAGGTATCGTTAGCCAACAACAATTTATTAATTATATTATTTTGATTTTGATTTGACTCAAACTGTAACTCCTAGATGGATTTAAGAAAGTTATTCGCCCGCAGCAGGGAAGACGCAGCGAGGAATGAGAGATATAAGTGAAGTCCTAGCAAGCTAGGCAACATCATTGTCTTAAGTTCAATCAATCAATCAATCAATGTTTACTTATATAGCCCTAAATCACTAGTGTCTCAAAGGGCTGCACAAACCACTACGACATCCTCGGTAGGCCCGCATAAGGGCAAGGAAAACTCACACCCAGTGGGACGTCGGTGACAATGATGACTATGAGAACCTTGGAGAGGAGGAAAGCAATGGATGTCGAGCGGGTCTAACATGATACCCAGCCGATACACAGGCAAGCAGTACATGGCCACCGGATCGGACCGGACCCCCTCCACAAAGGAGAGTGGGACATAGAAGAAAAAGAAAAGAAACGGCAGATCAACTGGTCTAAAAAGGGAGTCTATTTAAAGGCTAGAGTATACAAATGAGTTTTAAAGTGAGACTTAAATGCTTCTACTGAGGTGGCATCTCGAACTTTTACCGGGAGGGCATTCCAGAGTACTGGAGCCCGAACGGAAAACGCTCTATAGCCCGCAGACTTTTTTTGGGCTTTGGGAATCACTAACAAGCCGGAGTCCTTTGAACGCAGATTTCTTGCCGGGACATATGGTACAATACAATCGGCAAGATAGGATGGAGCTAGACCGTGTAGTATTTTATACGTAAGTAGTAAAACCTTAAAGTCACATCTTAAGTGCACAGGAAGCCAGTGCAGGTGAGCCAGTACAGGTATATATGTATGTATATATGTATATAAAGGTATATACAGTATAGGTATATATGTATGTATATATGTATATAAAGGTATATACAGTATAGGTATATATGTATGTATATATGTATATAAAGGTATATACAGTACAGGCGTAATGTGATCAAACTTTCTTGTTCTTGTCAAAAGTCTAGCAGCCGCATTTTGTACCAACTGTAATCTTTTAATGTTAGACATGGGGAGACCCGAAAATAATACGTTACAGTAGTCGAGGCGAGACGTAACAAACTAAGTTAGCATCAACTTAACATTCCCACAATAAGGCAGTCCACACCAGTTATGCTTTGTACAAGCAGTCCTAGTAGCTCACACGGCCACTAATAGTACAGGCAATTTTATAGATATCTGGATCGTGGATCAAAATCAAAGACTGACAAACGTTTGATTGCGTGTAACATTTAATTGTTTTATTTTTTTACACAATAAGTTTTTTTCCAGGTTGGACAATGAGGGAAAGCAAACGATGACCATGCCCTGCACAGACTTCTGGCCCATGCCAAACCACAACAGGAGGAGGATGACGAGGGTGGGGTAGCAGAGATGGCTGCTGCATTAACACCAACTTGAAAACTTGAGTTTACACCAAAAAAAAAAGCTGGCTCCCTCAAAGAGTCTACGGCCATTTGGCTTTCATAAACGAGCAAAAAAATACTTGTGTAAAAAAAAAAAAAACAAGGTATTAAAAACTCGAGAGTTTGAGTTGTCTGTTCTGGCTGTTACCTCTGCGGCGAGGCGACAGATTTTGGAACTATTTGTACCGTGCGGCTGACGGTATAGAATCTGCAGCGTTGTTTTGGCTGCTCGGATCAGTTATGCTCCGTGTGTAAGAAAGAAAATCTCTGCTCTGCACACACACACACACACACCATTGAAGCATTCTTGGCTGGTACAGATACGTGACATACAGCACAGTTTAGTAAATGTCTGTCTCTGCCGCTTAGCGAGAAAGAGAACACTGTGTGAATGTGTGTTTACATCTCCACTCCAATGCTGTGAACTTCATTTCACAGTAGCCAGATGGAGATTTATCATGCGAACATGCGCGCCGCGGCGATGAAAATACACACGACTAAAAACAGTATCTGGCCGTTCTGATCGGGTAGGAACGGCGAGCATGTTAAATGGAAATTGCGCAATAAGTGATTTTTTGAGTTGAAAAGGGAGAACGGTGACTCGGTCTATCAAACTACGTGAATATTTATTACCGTATTTCCTAGAATTACTGCCGGGTCAAACTCGTTTCGTAAAATAATTAGCACATGCTTAGCATTACTCAGGACTAACGGCGGGTCAAAGTCGTTTCGCAAAATATTATTTTTATTAGCGCATGTCTAGAATTTCCGCCGGGTCAAACTTGTTTCGCAAAATAATTAGCATATGCCTAGAATTTCCGCCGGGTCAAACTCGTCACGTCACGAGTGACACTTCACCTGTCATCATTTTCAAAATGGAGGAGGCTGATTTAAATAATTTGAAATCGCATAAAGGGAAGAAGATTAAGAGCAATTCAGTAGGATTTAAGGTCCAAGCTATTGAATATGCTAAAAAGAAGAGTAAGCAGCTATGTTTTTTATTAATATACCGTAGCTGCGTGTGTCAAATATGAGTCATTAAATGACTCCCGCCTCCTGGTGGTAGAGGGCGCTAGTGATCCTTCTTGCGACTACTCGGCTGCAGAAGTGACAACAAGCAGCAAGAGTGAGCAGCAATAATTTTTTTCCTCTCGCTTGCACTTTTAACATGGGGGATTACATATCTAAAATAAAACCGTTTTCTAAACTGGACTTTCAATCGAAGCAGGAGGTAATAAAGGAAAATCTCCATCGAGACAGAGAGACTTTTATAACTGAAGAAAGATAAGGAAGACTTCTATAAACAAGTAATCGATGCTTTTGATCAGAAGGAGCTGTGCATGGACTTCATTTATAAGTATAGGTAAGAACATAATATTTTTTTATTAAACGTGCTTTTACGGACGGCGTGGCACAACGGGAGAGTGGCCGTGCGCAACCCGAGAGTCCCTGGTTCAATCCCCACCTAGTACCAACCTCGTCACGTCCGTTGTGTCCTGAGCAAGACACTTCACCCTTGCTCCTGGTGGGTGCTGGTTAGCGCCTTGCATGACAGCTCCCTCCATCAGTGTGTGAATGTGTTTGTGAATGGGTGAATGTGGAAGTAGTGTCAAAGCGCTTTGAGTACCTTGAAGGTAGAAAAGCGCTATACAAGTACAACCCATTTATCATTTATTTTCATGATGGTATCCTTACATCACACTCAAATTGATAAGCGCAGGCGTAAATTTACCGCATGCCTTTGGTAAACGCCGGAGTGAGAAGAGGTTTTAAATTAATTAACGACCCGGCGGCAATTCAAGGAAATAGGGTAATCTTTTATTTCTAAAAAAAAAAAAAATGTTTAAATGGTCGGGGCCTAATAGACGTACGTCCGACTAAAGTTTTGAACAGGCATCCAATTAGAAATGAGTCCAGACAAGCAGAAGGCTTTGCCAGGCCCTGTGTAATCATGGTTAATTGTTTGGAAATTCCCATTCAAACCAATGGGACATTCTTCAAAAGTTCCAAAATTCTCACCTTTTTCATCTGATTCAAACCGTTCCAGCTCCAAAATATTCGGCCTGTTCACAATTGTGTGCTCTTCTTCAACATTTCTTAAAATTCCCGGATTTCCCAGAATCCCCACTTTTCAGGGACAATTTCCCCATTCAAAATTAACTGTCCATTTTTTTTAAACTTGCTCAATATGCCCGTTTTTCAAACTTTTCAAACAATTTCAACATCAACACATTCCACACGCAGTCGAACGTTTGTCAGTCTTTGATTTTGATCTGGGATCTAGATACCTATAAAATTGCCTGTACTATTAGTGGGCGTGTGATCTACTAGGACTGCCTCTACAATGGATAACTGGTGCAGACCGCTTTATTGTGGGAATGCTCTGGTTTTCTATACCAAAATTCATCTACTTCTTCTCCAGATTTCGGCACGCTCTATTTTCCACATTTTTCACCCGATTCAAACCGTGTCAAAATTTGCCCGTTTTTCGACCTATTCAAACCATTTTAACATCAACACATTCCACACGGAGTCAAACTGTTGAGCCTATTCGGGAATCGCGGGCTTTCCCTTGACACATACTTTATATTCTCTACTGCTCACTAGTGTTACATATCTGAGTTACTGTGTAGAAATATGGGGAAATAATTACAAAAGTACACTTCATTCACTAAGTGTTACAAAAAAGATCAGTTAGAATAATACATAATGTTGGGTATAGAGAACATACAAATCCTTTATTTATTGAATCAAAGATACTAAAATTCCACGACAGTGAAATTGCAAACAGCTAAAATTATACACAAAGCAAACTAAAACCTGCTTCCCAACAAAAGAAGAGAAATATAATCTTAGAGAAAAATGTAATTTCAAACATTTGTACGCACGTACAACACTTAAGACCTTCAGTATATCAGTATGTGGAATTAAATTATCGAATGGATTAAGCAAAGCAATCAAACAATGTACTAAAATCATCCACTTCAAGAAACTCTTCAAACTGGAAGTGTTTACAAAGTATAAAAAAGAAGAACCATGATAAACATTCTGATTTTATTCACCCATTCATTCTCAAAATAATCTTACTTATCTCATCATATGGAATACAACTTTTAGTATTTATTTATTTTTATTGTGATTACTGTGAGTATACATTGTGAATACATTGAGAACAGGAAGTGAAGAAAAGTTTTAGCAAGTGTTATGTAAAGAAAAGGTGTAGGATTAAATAAGCTCTGCTTCTTCCTACTCCTTTTTCGAACATGTTGAAAAGAGAAACTGGAAATTGTGATGTATCATGTTGTATGCCTGCATGTTCCAAATAAACTCAAACTCAAATTCCCCAAATTTCTTAAGATGTCCAGGTTTCCCGGGACATTTTTCCCTTTCAAAATGAATTGGCCATTTTTCAAACTTTCATAGTTTCCACATTTTTCAACCTATTCAAAGCCTGCAACACATTCCACCATCCTGGACATTAAAACTAGCCTTATTCCAAGTTTTTTTTAAAATCCAGGATTTTCCAGAATTCCTGGTTTTCCAAAGCCTTACTGCCACCCTTTTTTCTGGCATCTAGTCCTCCCACATTTTTCAACCCACATCAACCGTTGTACCGTCAGCACATTCCTCCTAATTAGGACAAAAAAGGAAATTGTTTTTTGAACTGGAAAAATTCCCGGTTTTCCCAAATGTCCAGGGATTCCGTAATACAATTTCTTAATTCAACATTATACTATTTCAACATTTCTCAACTGATTTGAAAAAATTCAACACCAACCATTTCAACTCATTCAGATTATTCAAGATCTTCTTTTAATTTTTTATTTTATTTATTTATGTTTTGTTTTTTTTATTTCTAAAAAAAAAAAAATGGTTGGGGTCCTAAAGACGTACGTCCAACTAAAATATTGAACAGGCATCCAATTAGAAATGAGTCTTTTTGTGACAGACATGGAGATGGACAGACAAGCAGAAGGACAGCATCCTTTGGCTTCACCAGGCCCTGTGTAATTATGGTCGACCACACGTCCCACCGCCACCTTTATTTATAGGCTTACAAACACACTGGGGCTGACTGGGTGCTTTTCCCTGCACATTCCAGCATATTTGGATTGTTTAGTAGGTAGGGCAAGGAGATGCAACAAAAAAAAAAATAATGGGGTCCACATTTCCAGAAAGCTGAAGGGGTCAGACTTTTCCCTTCGCTATTAGTCTTATTTTTGTATATTCCGGAGAACAAGCGTCCTCACGGCAGACACTTAATTATGGTCTATTCATTTTGTCAGAGTTACAGGAGAGCGTTGTTGTTTGAAGGACTGTCTACAAAAGAATTTGAGCATAGGGCGCACGGGATTATAAGGCGCACTGGTAAATTTTTGGTCTTTTTGTATATATAAGGCTGTGAAGGGGAGATGTGGCCAGCACACCTGCAGGAGCAAAGGTCACCGCCTCTGTCTATGGCATAATTGCCAAACCTCCCGATTTTTCCGGGAGACTCCCGAATTTGCACTTGCATGGCTTACTTAATCTTTGAGACAAGCATATGCTACCGGCAGGATCAACCAAGTAGACCCGCTAGCGTGTTTACTGGCTTCTGTAATCCCCGGGCCGGGATGCCTACCGGCCAAGCCGAACATTCGGTGACACTGGCCTTTCGGTCAGCACGCAAGCGGCTTGCCCAGGCCGCAAGCCTGAGAGTGGTTTTCGTTACTCTGTCATGCCGGGTCTACAAATGGGTAGGATGGGATTCGCGCAGTGGTTCCAGGGGGTATCTGCTCGGCGGGAGTCGCTGGGGCCGAACCGGAGCGGGTCCGATGTAGGACGCGTCGTCTTGATCTCGCTTCGAATCGGGCTTGCCGGGCGGCAATAGAGGCAGACCTGCAGTTCCGGAGGAATTCCCCATCTGGGTAACTTTCATGGCAAGTTTACTGACAGATATAAGTAAGAACTTTACACTACTTTATATTAGAAATGGCAACAGTGGAGGATGAATGTCCCATTACAAGAAGATCGGGAAAAAGAAGACGCTCATCGACTACGGCATCGGCACGACTTAAAATGCGGACCGCCGCAATTGCTCAGGACCTACACAGATCCCAAATACAGATCAGCAGGTACCAGAAGGTAAGAAAATAGGATTTTGCATAATATTGACAAACAAATGCCAGATAGTGTCATACCTTATACACACACCATAATAATACTCGTATGTTGAAGCACAGTTCAATCCATCAAGCGGTGCGGCTTCAAAGCTTACCAAAGTTGCACAAAAAAATTTGATAGATTCTTGAATGTCGTGTGTAATGTTCTATATTTTCAATGGAACATATAAAATGTTGGTGTTGTTTACTTTAGTCATACTGAAGTCTATACCTGTCTCTTGTGTGTAACTGCCATTATAGTGCAGTCTACACGTATATCTTATGTTTGACTGCCATCTACTGGTCATACTTTATTTAAATACCATGTACCAAATAAAATAGCTTCGTGGTCAGTAAGCAAAACCAGAATTATTCCTTACATTAGGCACACTGGGTTATAAGGCGCACTGTCAAGTTTTGAGAAAAAAAATATATTTTAAGCATGCCTTATAGTCCGGAAAATACGGTAGTCAAATATCATTGACATCACTCTTGTGTCTTTAAGACTCTGCTGCAAAAATGTGAGTCCCTCACAAGTTTTATCGAACTGAACTAGCAGCCCACTAGTTTGAATATAGCACAAATGATGAAAAACTGAGGACCTACACTGGAACATTTCGGAACACTGCTGTGTATAACTAAAGACGTTAAAGACATGACTAATCAAACAATCAATCAATGTTTTTTTTATATAGCCCTAAATCACAAGTGTCTCAAAGGGCTGCACAAGCCACAACGACATCCTCTGTTCAGAGCCCACATAAGGGCAAGGGAAAACTCTCAACCCAGTGGGATGTCAATGTGAATGACTATGAGAAACCTTGGAGAGGACCGCAGATGTGGGTGATCCCCGCCTCTAGGGGAGACCGGATGCATTGGACGTCGAGTGGGTCTAGCATAATATTGTGAAAGTCCAGTCCGTAGTGGATCTAACATAATAGTGAGACTCCAGTCCATAGTGGGGCCAGCAGGAGACCAGCGGAGACGGGTCAGCAATGCAGGGATGTCCCCAACCGATGCACAGACGAGCGGTCCACCCCGGGTTCCAGCTCTGGACAGCCAGCACTGCCACCCCCTTCCACAAGGGAGAGGGGGGCAGAGTAGAAAAGAAAAGGAACGGCAAATCAACTGGTCTAAAAAGGGGGTCTATTTAAAGGCTAGAGTATACAAATTAATTTTGTAAGCGATAGTATATACCTTGATGTTGCAGAAAAAAAAGATTTCCGAACTCTAAAAGAGGGAATTTGGCGATTTAAACGCCTTTTAATTGATAGCCTGTCGGAGCGATGAAGCGGATCAGCCATTTTCTCAATCTCATTACACACACCAAGTCAAATCAGCTCTGTTACTTTCCGTTTTTTCGACTGTTTGCCCGTACCTTGGAGACATCATGCCTCGGCGGTGTGTTGTCGGAGGTGTAACAACACCAACAGAGAAGGATTCAAGTTGCACCAGTGGCCAAAAGATGCGAAAGTCCCTCGTTTGTTCTGCACACTTTACCGACGACAGCTATGTTACGACAGAGATGGCAAGAATGTGTGGATATCCTGTGACACCCAGAGCAGATGCATTTCCAACGATAAAGTCAACGAAATCAAAAAGGTGAGTTTTGATTTTAATGACTTATGTGAAGTGTGCTAATCAGACATATTTGGTCACGGCATGACTGCAAGCTAATTGATGCTAACATGCTATTTACATGTATATATTGCATTATTATGCCTCATTTGTAGCTATATTTAAGCTTTCCCTCCACCCACATTTAATGCCAAACAAACACATACCAATCGTTGGTTAGAGGGCGATTGCCGAATTAGTCCGCGCTTCCTCCCATGCCGCTGTCTGTCGTGTCGGTTTCGCTTGTATACGGTTCAAAGCGATATGGCTCAATAGCTTCAGTTTCTTCTTCAATTTCATTTTCGCTATCTGCCTCCACACTCCATCCATCCGTTTCAATACATGCGTAATCTGTTGAATCGCTAACTGTGCTGAAATCCGAGTCTGAATCCGTGCTACTATGCTATACCTTTCTGTGCTATCTGCCATGTTTGTTTCTGGTGGCTTCACGCAGTGACGTCACAGGATAATGGACGGGTGGATATAGCGATGGTGTAAATCAGGCACTTTGAAGCCGTTTTTCGGGATATTGCGTGATGAGTAAAATTTTGAGAGAAAACTTCGAAAAATAAAATAAGACAGTGGGAACTGATTTTTATTGGTTTTAACCCTTCAGAAATTGCTTCTACTGAGGTAGCATCTCTAACTGTTACAGTGAGTGCATCTGAAGTAACAGAAACACCTCAGTTACGTAAACCACATTACGAGAAAAAAAAAAATGCAAATGCCAATAAAGAAAGGACTTATAGGGGTGCCTTGAGGAACACCTCAGTTATGTAAATCTAAAATTTGGATAGTGTTCTATGTTTGGTGGCATTGTTCAATCAATCAATCAATCAATGTTTATTTATATAGCCCCAAATCACAAATGTCTCAAAGGACTGCACAAATCATTACGACTACAACATCCTCGGAAGAACCCACAAAAGGGCAAGGAAAACTCACACCCAGTGGGACGCCAGTGACAATGCTGACTATGAGAAACCTTGGAGAGGACCTCAGATGTGGGCAACCCCCCCCCCCCCCCTCTAGGGGACCGAAAGCAATGGATGTCGAGCGGGTCTAACATGATACTGTGAAAGTTCAATCCATAGTGGCACCAACACAGCCGCGAGAGTTCAGTTCAAGCGGATCCAAGACCGCAGCGAGAGTCCCGTCCACAGGAAACCATCTCAAGCGGATCAGCAGCGTAGAGACGTCCCCAACCGATACAGGCGAGCGGTCCATCCTGGGTCCCGACGAGCGGTCCATCCTGGGTCTCGACTCTGGACAGCCAGTACTTCATCCATGGTCATCGGACCGGACCCCCTCCACAAGGGAGGGTGGGACATAGGAGAAAGAAAAGAAGCGGCAGATCAACTGGTCTAAAAAGTAGGTCTATTTAAAGGCTAGAGTATACAGATGAGTTTTAAGGTGAGACTTAAATGCTTCTACTGAGGTAGCATCTCGAACTGTTACCGGGAGGGCATTCCAGAGTACTGGAGCCCGAACGGAAAACGCTCTATAGCCCGCAGACTTTTTTTGGGCTCTAGGAATCACTAATGTTAAAATGTTGATGCAAGGATCTGCCAATATGTATACAGGAGCACTCTGGTGTTTTTAGGAAAGTTTTGAACTGAACTCGGTGTATGGATTGATGTTATTTCCGGGCCAGACTAGGCTCAGTTGAATCGCCCTATGGTAGGGCGCCTGGTCACATGTGGTAAATATGTAAGACAGGTACAAGGGATTTGATTGCATCCTCCAGTAACCATTTTTTTAGCACTGTCCTCCACTCCAACCTTTGGGGAGCTTTGATCGAAAAAAGGAGAATAACTCACCACAGGCCGACCTACCCAGAGAGAACTCATGAAAAAAACAAGCTGTCGAGGTTTGGTCAGAATCAATATGTAAGGACAACCTCTGGCCACAAACCTCTGAGGACAGCAGACCCATACGCCCAGTAGCCTTTAGGCATGGACCACGGTAGGCCAAGCCAGCCGTCACCTTGGAGATGCAGCCGAGCGGAAGGGAAGAGACGTGGGAGTTAACATGAAGCGAAAAGAGGAAACACGTGGACTCCAACCAGTCTTGATGGACAGACTGAAAAAGCCAATTCACTGAAGCAGATTATTTTATGAGGACAGTCAAGTCATGTGTTAACAGCGACTGAATCAGCTATTGTCAATATGCATACGACGTGGGAGAAGTCATATTCCAAATTGGAGGTAGCCAAGCGTTTAGCGTAGACTAAATCAAACATGCTATGTGCGGATGGTTGATTATGACATAAGTCTGCACAGTAGCTGACAAATGTCAGGTCACCCCTCATGTTTCAGCGACCATTTTATTATCAAAGAAAAGACTATACTGGTACAAACCCCGTTTCCATATGAGTTGGGAAATTGTGTTAGATGTAAATATAAACAGAATACAATGATTTGCAAATTATTTTCAACTCATATTCAGTTGAATATGCTACAAAGACAACATATTAGATGTTCAAACTGATAAACATTTTTTTGTTGTTGCAAATAATCATTAACTTCAGAATTTGATGCCAGCAACACGTGACAAAGAAGTTGGGAAAGATGGCAATAAAAACTGATAAAGTTGAGGAATGCTCATCAAACACCTATTTGGAACATCCCAAAGGTGAGCAGGCTAATTGGGAACAGGTGGGTGCCATGATTGGGTATAAAAGCAACTTCCATGAAATACTAAGTAATTCACAAACAAGGATGGGGCGAGGGTCACCAATTTGTAAGCAAATTGTCGAACAGTTTTAGAACAACATTTCTCAACGAGCTATTGCAAGGAATTTTGTCACGCCTGTAGATTATGTTTTGTTTTCTGTAGATCATGTTTTGTTTTCTGTCATGTCTGATCACGATGGTGTACGATGGCTAAGCAGTGTCTTAGCTAAATTAAATTACACGGCGGGCCAGATTTTGGCCCGCGGGCCAGAGTTTGACACCCATGCCTTACAGACTTTTATTTTTGAGAACTAAAAGAAAGGCTAACCTGCGCAACAATGTCCTTCCTTTGTGGTCCTGAGAACCCGCACGACAGTAAGAGACTGTCACAGTCTGGTTTCATGTTGTCTTGTCATTTCCTGTTTTATTTCGAAACGTTAACTCCCTCTCATTTCAGATCATTTAACATTCCTCTTGTTTCCCTGGTCTGATGTCTCTCCTGATTGCCTGATTGTGCCCACCTGTGTCACCATCCCTCATGTGTATAACTATCTCGTCCTCCTCTTGTCCTGGTCCAGAGTGTTTCGTATCTTCTTGTGCGAACCTCCAGCGTTCCTTTGCCACAGGCTTGTCTACAGCCATTGCCACGTTTTGTACTTTTTGACCCACGAGAGATTATTTGTTTGTAAACCTTCGGTCAGGTAAGATTAGCTTCCTAGCATTGCCTCGGTTGGAGCGTTTAGTTTTGAGGTCAGGTTAGTTGTTTTGTTTCTCCCTTTTTGGACCCCTTCCCTTGTCGGGATGAAGATATGTTTCCGAAATCCTGCATCTGTGTCCAGAGTCTTATTCGGGTCGCGACGCAAATAGTAAGGGACTTACACCTGATGACGGACTTGTTAGTCCTAATCCTCTTGGGCAGAGGTCTTCAACAGGGGATTCTGCAAGGTGGTTGATTGGACTCTTTAACTTCTATTTTTATTATCCACCTGTAATTTGTTTAACAAATGTAAATGTCCGTAAATACAGATTAACATTAAACATGGGCAGTGAAGACCTCAACGGCGGAGCAGGCAGAAGACGGTAGATTTAAGAACGACTGCAATGGCGGAAGAAGGCTGCAGCAGAAAAGGATCCCCAGTCGTCTTGGACTCCCTGCCACTGGACCCTGACCCCGTTTCTGTCAAGGATTGTGTGGTGACTGTCTGTGCACCAGTCTCCCCACGCACAGGCATCCTCCATAAAGGGATACACCCCTACCTGGAGGATCGTCTTACTCCTTCGAGTGACCGCCGCCGATGAATGGGCAGTTAAGTTGAAATTTGCTCCATAACTACAGTTAAAGTCAAAGTACCAATGATTGTCACACACACTCTAGGTGTGGCGAAATTATTCTCTGCATTTGACCCATTATCCTTGATCACCCCCTGGGAGGTGAGGGGAGCAGTGAGCAGCGGCGGCAGAGAGATGAAACATTTCTACAACTACAGGAATATGACAGTAATGTCACTTTTGAGTTAGATTTAAGTACTTCTTTTGTGTGATGATCATGTTTTGTTTAAGTTTAGGAATCCCTTAGTTCTGTTTCAGCACCCCTGTTGTTGTGTTCCTTGTTGCCATGGGTGCTGATTATGTCCACCTGCCTCTGATTAGTGGTCGGGACGCTACCATGAATTGATTAACTTGGACCCCGACTTAAACAAGTTGAAAAACGTATTGGGGTGTTACCATTTAGTGGTCAATTGTACGGAATATGTACTGAACTGTGCAATCTACTATTAAAAGTTTCAATCAATCAAAAAAAAAAAAAAATCTACTCCCGGACTGGTAAAATCACGGCACGATAACTTAAAAATAAAGACAACTTCAGATCTTTGTTTAAAAATAGAACACGCACGGTTTAAAAATGAACAAATCATAATGTTGTTGTTGTTTTTTCACACTTACATGTTGCGGTTAATAGTATTCCATCTTTATTAGTCGTTATTTATATTTTCTGAATAAATAATGTGATAATGTTCATCAGTCAATTCATCTATCAAGATAAATTACAGGATGTTATTTATGTGGTTTGCTCATTTTCCTCGACTGATGTACTAACATCATGTGGTTTATTTTGTACATACGTAGCATCATCTACAAAGAATTGCTATTGTGACATCTAGTGGACACATTTATAACAGCTGTTGTTTTTTTTTTTTAAACATTTCAGGTACATATATGTACTTAGTAAACTCAGCCCGCGGGCCAGATGAAACCTGTTTGCGGGCCAGATCCGACCCCCGGACCGTACGTTTGACACCTCCGCATTAAACAATGTAACAAGGTTTTCCAAAAAATGAATCAACTCAAGTTATGGAAGAAAATGCCAACATGGCACTGCCGTATTTATTATTGAAGTCACAAATTGCATTATTTTTTTAGCATGCCTCAAAACAGCAGCTTGGAATTTGGGACATGCTCTCCCTGAGAGAGCATGAGGAGATTGAGGTAGGGTGGTTGTTTTTAGAGGGTATCGGGGGTCTGTATATTGTAGCGTCCCAGAAGAGTTAGTGCTGCAAAGGATTCTGGGTATTTGTTTGTGGTCCTCTCCAAGGTTTTTCATTGTCATCCCACTGGGTTGAGTTTTTCCTTGCCATGATGTGTGATTTTAACCGAGGATGGCTTGTGCGGTCCTTTGAGACACTTGTGATTTAGGGCTATATAAATAAATATTGATTGATTGATTGATAGTCACACAATGGTCATAGATAAATAGATAGATGGATAGTACTTTATTGATTTCTTCAGGAGAGTTCCCTCAGGAAAATTAAAATTCCAGCAGCAGTGTACAGAATTGAGATCGAATTTGAAAAGTGTTAATTAAATAATCCAATCCAATCCACTTTATTTATATAGCACATTTAAACAACAATAACGTTTCCAAAGTGCTGCACAGCCATGTTAAAAACAATTGTAAAAAAAATAAATAAAATAAAATAAAAATAAAAAAGTATATATGTATATATTTTACTGTTTTAATTGATTTTACCCTTTAAAATAGCTTTTAATCATATTAGTTTTTATATTGTTTTTATTGGTTTTATATTTATTTATTTTTTGTTTTTATTCAGTCATTGGTGGAGCATAATATATATATATATATATATATATATATATATATGTATTATGCTCCACCAATGACTGAATAAAAACAAAAAATAAATAAATATAAAACCAATAAAAACAATATAAAAACTAATATGATTATATATATATATATACATATATATATATATATATTATGCTCCACCAATGACTGAATAAAAACAAAAAATAAATAAATATAAAAACAATATAAAAACTAATATGATTAAAAACTATTTTAAAGGGTAAAATCAATTAAAACAGTAAAATAGAAACAAAGTGTATAAAAAACACAGAGGACCACACAACTCACGTAGTGTTAAAAGCCAAAGAATAAAAGTGTATAAATAATGGGTGTATAAATGGAAACAAAATAGAAAAATAGTACAATAAAAATACAAATAAAAAACAATGGGAATAAAAATATATATTTAACGTGATGTATAGGGATATATTTCCTGAGTTTAAAAACAATAAAAAAATGACAAAATAATTTTGTCGTATTAAAAATATTGATGTAATGTCGACTATATACGGCTCTTGCACTTGGTATCATTATAGTCGATGTCTGTGTAGATCCACGTCTGGTATTTGTTTACATTCAGGAGCGCCAGCTTGCTGTTAGCAGCTAGCTCTTGTATCCTCCTTTGGTGTGTAGTGAAACATGTTTAGCTATTCCTCGTCCTGCTGGGATGATACTTGTGAGGAAAATATCTTATTTGTCGCCACGGACGTTGGCGAAGTGATTTAGAAGCAGCTAAAACACTGCTGACTGCAGATGGACGTTAGCTACTAGCTCGCTATGTTTTAAAGCACAGCTTGCAAAAATAACGCTTCAGTTGCTATTGCTTCAACACTGGCGTTAGTTTGTTAAAATATGTTCATTCTACTACTATCTCCACGATGGGTCTGCTTGTAAGTGATCTGTGTGTGTGTGTTAGCTAACACGCGTCTTTGCTCGTGTAACGAGCAATGTAATGATGTAACGACAGCGTCCTTGAAAACAAAAAATAAATTCAGGTATTTTTTTTAGAGGCAGTGAAGTACCTATTTTAATTAATCAGTACGATAGTACGTTTTAGTACTATGTACCGTACAGCCCTAGAATTACGTATTTCCTTGAATTGCCGCAGGGTATACAGTATGCGCCTGCCTTGAATTACTGCCAGGTCAAACTCGCTTCGCAGAATAATTAGCACATGCTTAGTATTACCGCCGGGTCAAAGTCGTCACGTCACGAGTGACACTTCCCCTGTCATCATTTTCAAAAAGGAGGAGACTGATTTCAATACCGGTAATTTGAAATCTTAAAATAGATTAAGAGCAATTCAGTAGGATTCAAGGTCCAAGCTATTGAATATGCTAAAAAGAACAGTAAGCAGCTATGTTTTATTAATATACCGTAGCTGCGTGTGTCAAATATGAGTCATTAAGTGACTCCCGCCTCCTGGTGGTAGAGGGCGCTAGTGATCCTTCTTGCGACTACTCGGCTGCAGAAGAATCAATCAATCAATCAATCAATGTTTATTTATATAGCCCCAAATCACAAATGTCTCAAAGGACTGCACAAATCATTACGACTACAACATCCTCGGAAGAACCCACAAAAGGGCAAGGAAAACTCACACCCAGTGGGCAGGGAGAATTCACATCCAGTGGGACGCCAGTGACAATGCTGACTATGAGAAACCTTGGAGAGGACCTCAGATGTGGGCAACCCCCCCCCCCCTCTAGGGGACCGAAAGCAATGGATGTCGAGCGGGTCTAACATGATACTGTGAAAGTTCAATCCATAGTGGCTCCAACACAGCCGCGAGAGTTCAGTTCAAGCGGATCCAAGACAGCAGCGAGAGTCCCGTCCACAGGAGACCATCCCAAGCGGAGGCGGATCAGCAGCGTAGAGATGTCCCCAACCGATACAGGCGAGCGGTCCATCCTGGGTCTCGACTCTGGACAGCCAGTACTTCATCCATGGTCATCGGACCGGACCCCCTCCACAAGGGAGGGGGGGACATAGGAGAAAAAAAAGAAGCGGCAGATCAACTGGTCTAAAAAAGGAGGTCTATTTAAAGGCTAGAGTATACAAATTAGTTTTAAGGTGAGACTTAAATGCTTCTACTGAGGTAGCATCTCCAACTGTTACCGGGAGGGCATTCCAGAGTACTGGAGCCCGAACGGAAAATGCTCTATAGCCCGCAGACTTTTTTTGGGCTTTGGGAATCACTAATAAGCCGGAGTCCTTTGAAGGCAGATTTCTTGCCGGGACATATGGTACAATACAATCGGCAAGATAGGATGGAGCTAGACCGTGTAGTATTTTATACGTAAGTAGTAAAACCTTAAAGTCACATCTTAAGTGCACAGGAATATGAATACATAGTACAAATAGAAACCCATTCAAAGCTATCATAATCCATTGGAACTTATGTATCAATGCACTTGTCCTCGACTGTGACGTATCATGTATGATCATTACAAATGTAAGCCAAAAATTAAGCCCACAAGATAGCAAAAATAAGTTAAAAAAATAAAGTTTTTCGAAAGATTTTTTGCAAAGGGAAAAAGGCCAGGGATCCCTCTAATTTGTGTTGAGTTGTATTTATTTTGGCTGTATTGATCCGCACCATAGGTGGCGACTTGTCCAGGGTGTACCCCGCCTCCCGCCCGAGTGCAGCTGGGATTGGGACAAGCGTTACAAAATGGATCGATGGATGGATATCCGCACCACGTGGAAGGCCGATTCGTGGAAACAATGCCTACATGAAACCGGTCCCTGGTGCAAATAAGGTCAGGGAGACTCTGCTGTAAAACTTAATTTATTAGGAGACATTAAAATGAGAGTATTGTTGCATGCTGTCATGCTAGTCTGGTGTGTGTCAGGCTGTTAATGATTTTTTTTTTCAGTATTTTAATTCATTTTGAAGCTGTGTTGCTGTGGTCCCTAGTTCCCTGGACACCACACCTGCTGTTTTGGGTTGGGACCGCTGGGTTGCTGGGGCCGTACTTTGGCCCCCGCACACACTGGCGGACTAATATATTGTACATACAAACACACGTACAGTACAAACACATACACACAAATATTCATACAAACCCCGTTTCCATACGAGTTGGGAAATTGTGTTCGATGTAAATATAAACGGAATACAACGATTTGCGATTCCTTTTCAACCCATATTCAGTTGAATATGCTACAAAGACAACATATTTGATGTTCAAACTGATAAACATTTTTACTTTAGAATTTGACGCCAGCAACACTTGACAAAGAAGTTGGGAAATGTGGCAATAAATACTGATAAAGTTGAGGGATGCTCATCAAACACTTATTGGGAACATCCCACAGGTGTGCAGGCTAATTGGGAACAGGTGGGTGCCATGATTGGGTATAAAAACAGCTTCCCAAAAAATGCTCAGTCTTTCAGAAGAAAGGATGGGGCGAGGTACACCCCTTTGTCCACAACTGCGTGAGCAAATAGTCAAACAGTTTAAGAACAACCTTTCTCAAAGTGCAATTGCAAGAAATTTAGGGAATTCAACATCTACGCTCCATAATATCATCAAAAGGTTCAGAGAATTTGGAGAAATCACTCCACGTAAGCGACCAACATTGAATGACCGTGACCTTCGATGCCTCGGACCGCACTGTATCAAAAACCGACATCAATCTCTAAAGGATATCACCACATGGGCTCAGGAACACTTCAGAAAACTACTATCACTAAATACAGTTGGTCGCTACATCTGTAAGTGCAAGTTAAAGCTCTACTATGCGAAGCGGAAGCCATTTATCAACAACATCCAGAAACGCCGCCGGCTTCTCTGGGCTCGAGATCATCTAAGATGGACTGATTTAAAGTGGAAAAGTGTTCTGTGGTCTGACGAGTCCACATTTCAAATTGTTTTTGGAAATATTCGACATTGTGTCATCCGGACCAAAGGGGAAGCGAACCATCCAGACTGTTATCGACGCAAAATTCAAAAGCCGGCATCTGTGATGGTATGGGGGTGCATTAGTGTCCAAGGCATGGGTAACTTACACATCTGTGAAGGCACCATTAATGCTGAAAGGTACATACAGGTTTTGGAGCAACGTATGTTGTCATCCAAGCAACGTTATCATGGACGCCCCTGCTTATTTCAGCAAGACAATGCCAAGCCACATTCAGCATGTGTTACAACAGCGTGGCTTCGTAAAAAAAAGAGTGTGGGTACTTTCCTGGCCCGCCTGCAGTCCAGACCTGTCTCCCATCGAAAATGTGTGGCGCACTACGAAGCGTAAAATACGACAGCGGAGACCCCGGACTGTTGAACGACTGAAGCTCTACATTAAATAAGAACGGGAAAGAATCCCTCATTCAAAGCTTCAACAATTAGTGTCCTCAGTTCCCAAACGTTTATTGAGTGTTGTTAAAAGAAAAGGTGATGTAACACAGTGGTGAACATGCCCTTTCCCAACTACTTTGGCACGTGTTGCAGCCATGAAATTCTAAGTTGATTATTATTTGCCCCCCAAAAAAATAAAGTTTATGAATTTGAACATTAAATATCTTGTATTTGTAATGCATTCAATTGAATATGGGTTAAACAAAAACTTTTGCAAATCATTGTATTCTGTTTATGTTTACATCTAACACAATTTCCCAACTCATATGGAAACAGGGTTAACAGGTAGAAGTGTGGAAATTGATGTTCTGTGTACCACACACACTCACACACAGCAGGTCTCGACAGGAGTAGGACAGAGTGTAGGTACACAGAACATCAGAGGGTCAATTGTGCGAGAAAATGAGAGCAGACAGTGTGGACAAACAAAGTTGCAACCTTGTGTGGGAACCACAGGTGCAGAAACACAAAAGAAGAATCCCTGTGGGATGCAGAAACTGGGAGAGAAATTTTCCCTGCATTGTTCATATTGTTGTTACTCAGCCAGCGTTTGTGGGTCTGATGAACCCGTTGCAATTTGTGATTTTTTTTAATGCCTCACAATCAAACACTTTTATGCTAAAATATAGAACAGATGTTTATTGGGATAAAGTAAACCCACAAACGCCGGCTGAGTAACAACAATATGAACACCACACAAGGGTTGAACAAAGAGAACAATGTGAAGTTGTCTTTATTTTTAAGTTATCGTGCCGTGATTTTACCAATCCGGCCCACTTGGGAGTAGATGTGTCTCCACGTGAATAAAAACAATCGGACAAGCGAAATCTGACCAATTTTTCAGCTTTCTATTTCCTTCCTTCCTTTCTTTCCTTTTCTTTCTTTTTTCCGGCCGATTGGGCACATCTGCTTTATAAGTGAGGGGGGCGTAAAATGTACAGGATATCCTGTTGTAATTGAAACTCCTGCTTGAATGAAAGAGAAAAAAAAGACTTGGTGTGGGAGGGGGAGCTCATGTGTAATGCCTGTCGGTGGACGTAGCGGTGGTGCTGAGGCGGAGGCACCGCTTAAGAACACATGAGCGGGTCCTGGGGTTGGAGGGGAGGGGGGGGGGTGCAAGTGTGTGTGTGTGTGTGTGTGTGTGTGATGTGGTGGAGAGGGCAAAGGGCTCATATTGAGTGCAGGTGCACCATGGTGGGGGCAGGGTTATTAGATGTGAACAGCATGAGTAGTTTTTGTGTACAGTACAATTGTTAATGCAGTCTTTTTTAACCACTGTGCCGCGTAGTGTCGTAGGAGATGATCTATCCATCCATCCATCCATTTTCTACCGCTTATTCCCTTTCGGGGTCGCGGGGGGCGCTGGCGCCTATCTCAGCTACAATCGCGCGGAAGGCGGGGTACACCCTGGACAAGTCGCCACCTCATCGCAGGGCCAACACAGATAGACAGACAACATTCACACTCACATTCACACACTAGGGACCATTTTAGTGTCGCCAATCAACCTATCCCCAGGTGCATGTCATCTAATTTTACCTATTTGGGGTAAAAAATGTGTTTTGCAAACCAGTAATTGTAGTCTGCAAACAATGTGTTGTTGTTGAGTGTCGGTGTTGTCTAGAACAATGTTTTTCAACCACTGTGCCGCGGCACACTGGTGTGCCATGGGAGATTGTCTAATTTCACCTATTTGGGTTAAAAATATTTTTTCCAAACCAGTCCCGGCAAGAAATCTGCGTTCAAAGGACTCCGGCTTATTAGTGATTCCCAAAGCCCAAAAAAAGTCTGCGGGCTATAGAGCGTTTTAATTTCGGGCTCCAGTACTCTGGAATGCCCTCCCGGTAAAAGTTTGAGATGTTACCTCAGTAGAAGCATTTAAGTCTCACCTTAAAACTCATTTGTATACTCTAGCCTTTAAATAGACTCCTTTTTTAGACCAGTTGATCTGCCGTTTGTTTTCTTTTTCTCCTATGTCCCACTCTCCCTTGTGGAGGGGGTCCGGTCCGATCCGGTGGCCATGTCCTGCTTGCCTGTGTATCGGCTGGGGACATCTCTGCGCTGCTGATCCGCCTCCGCTTGGGATGGTTTCCTGCTGGCTCCGCTGTGAACGGGACTCTCGCTGCTGTGTTGGATCCGCTTTGGACTGGACTCTCGCGACTGTGTTGGATCCATTATGGATTGAACTTTCACAGTATCATGTTAGACCCGCTCGACATCCATTGCTTTCCTCCTCTCCAAGGTTCTCATAGTCATCATTGTCACCGACGTCCCACTGGGTGTGAGTTTTCCTTGCCCTTATGTGGGCCTACCGAGGATGTCGTAGTGGTTTGTGCAGCCCTTTGAGACACCAGTGATTTAGGGCTATATAAGTAAACATTGATTGATTGATTGAATTTTAGTCTGCAAATGATGTGTTGTTGTTGAGTGTCAATGCTGTCTAGAGCTCTTCAATATCAGTAGGTGGCAGCCGGTAGCTAATTGTTTTGTAGATGTCGGAAACAGAGGGAGGCAGCACGCAGGTAAAAAGGTGTCTAATGCTTAAACCAAAAATAAACAACTGAGAAAAGGCATTGAAGCTTAGGGAAGGCTTTGCAGAACCAAACTAAAACTGAACGGGCTACAAAAGTACACAAATAGCGAATGCTGGACGACAGCAAAGACTTGCTGTGGAGCAAAGACGGCGTCCACAATGTACAACCGAACATGACATGACAATCAACAATCTCCCCACAAAGAAGGGTGAAAACAACCGAAATATTTTTGATCGTTAAAACAAAGTAGATGCGGGAAATATTGCTTAAAGGAAGACATGAAACTGCTACAGTGAAATACCAACAAAAAAAAAGAGAAAAAGCCACCAAAATAGGAGTGCAAGGCAAGAAGTAAAACACTACACACAGGAAAACAGCAAAAAAGTGAAAATAAGGTTTTTTTTACTGTTTTGTACTGTTTTTGTACTTTGATTATTATTTTCAACTGTTTGTAAATGTTGAAATTTATAGATAAAGGTTTATAAAAAAAATGTTTTTAAAAAGTGTGCAGTTAATCATGCTCTGTTTGATTGGTGAAACGGAGTCAAACGTCACCAGTGACTGCATTTTTTTGTTTGAAACAGAGTCAAGCGTCACCAGTGACTGCATTTGATTGGTTGAAACGGAGTCAAACGTCACCAGTGACTGCATTTGATTGGTTGAAACGGAGTCAAACGTCACCAGTGACTGCATTTGATTGGTTGAAACGGAGTCAAACGTCACCAGTGACTGCATTTGATTGGTGAAAC
The DNA here is from genome assembly GCF_033978795.1 of Nerophis ophidion. Lineage (NCBI taxonomy): Eukaryota > Metazoa > Chordata > Actinopteri > Syngnathiformes > Syngnathidae > Nerophis > Nerophis ophidion. The sequence goes on from NC_084615.1 coordinate 4,840,364, forward strand.
GGAGTCAAACGTCACCAGTGACTGCATTTGATTGGTGAAACGGAGTCAAACGTCACCAGTGACTGCATTTGATTGGTGAAACTGAGTCAAACGTCACCAGTGACTGCATTTGATTGGTGAAACGGAGTCAAACATCAAAACAAAACAAACAAAGCATACAATAATAGATCGATAAAAATCAGTGAGCTGAATGTAGACACGTCACCAGTGACTGCATTTGATTGGTTGAAACGGAGTCAAACGTCACCAGTGACTGCATTTGATTGGTTGAAACGGAGTCAAACGTCACCGGTGACTGCATTTGATTGGTTGAAACGGAGTCAAACGTCACCAGTGACTGCATTTGATTGGTTGAAACGGAGTCAAACGTCACCAGTGACTGCATTTGATTGGTTGAAACGGAGTCAAACGTCACCAGTGACTGCATTTGATTGGTGAAACGGAGTCAAACGTCACCAGTGACTGCATTTGATTGGTGAAACGGAGTCAAACGTCACCAGTGACTGCATTTGATTGGTGAAACGGGCTCAAACATCAAAACAAAACAAACAAAGCATACAATAACGGATCGATAAAAATCAGCAAGCTGAATGTAGATCAATGGAGCGGAGTAAAAGTAGCGTTTCTTCTCTGTAAATATACTCAAGTAAAAATAAAAGTATGTTGCATTAAAACTACTCTTAGAAGTACAATTTATCCCAAAAGTTACTCAAGTAGATGTAATGGAGTAAATGTAGCGCGTTACTACCCACCTCTGCATATAAACATATAAACCGACAGCACCTAAGAGTTTGTTTCATTCATCCAGATGAGCATCTTTTTAAGGTCTCGTGTGGGCGAGTCTTCCCAACAAATGTATCCAACCAGAGTTAAACAATCTGTTTGTCTGCGAGTGTGCGACCATGCAAAAAAACAGGAAATAAATAGCCCACATGAACTAGCAGACCATCCATCCATCCATCTTCTTCCGCTTATCCGAGGTCGGGTCGCGGGGGCAACAGCCTAAGCAGGGAAACCCAGACTTCCCTCTCCCCAGCCACTTCGTCTAGCTCTTCCCGGGGGATCCCGAGGCGTTCCCAGGCCAGCCGGGAGACATAGTCTTCCCAACGTGTCCTGGGTCTTCCCCGTGGCCTCCTACCGGTTGGAAGTGCCCTAAACGTTCGGGTGGCATCCTGACCAGATGCCCGAACCACCTCATCTGGCTCCTCTCGATGTGGAGGAGCAGCGGCTTTACTTTGAGTTCCTCCCGGATGGCAGAGCTTCTCACCCTATCTCTAAGGGAGAGACCTGGAAACTCATTTGGGCCGCTTGTACCCGTGATCTTATCCTTTCAGTCATGACCCAAAGCTCATGACCATAGGTGAGGATGGAAACGTAGATCGACCGGTAAATTGAGAGCTTTGCCTTCCGGCTCAGCTCCTTCTTCACCACAACGGATCGGTACAACGTCCGCATTACTGAAGACGCCGCACCGATCCGCCTGTCGATCTCACGATCCACTCTTCCCTCACTCGTGAACAAGACTCCTAAGTACTTGAACTCCTCCACTTGGGGCAGGGTCTCCTCCCCAACCCGGAGATGGCACTCCACCCTTTTCCGAACTAGCAGACCAGACTGCAAAAAGTCAGTGTTCAAAACAAAAACAAAAAAAAATACAAAAATGTGGGGTATTTTTTTTTAACTAAGCAAAATTATCTGCCAATAGAACAAGAAAATGTGGCTTGTCAAGAATTTCCAAAACAAGTCAAATTAGCTAACCTCAATGAACCCAAAAATATATTAAAATAAGTATATTTCTACTAATAACAAGTGGAATTTTTTGGGTAGAAAAAAAAAGAGACCTTTTAGCTCAATATGTTGAAAAATATTCTTAAATTAAGCAAATGCTAATCAATCAATCAATCAATCAATGTTTATTTATATAGCCCCAAATCACAAATGTCTCAAAGGACTGCACAAATCATTACGACTACAACATCCTCGGAAGAACCCACAAAAGGGCAAGGAAAACTCACACCCAGTGGGCAGGGAGAATTCACATCCAGTGGGACGCCAGTGACAATGCTGACTATGAGAAACCTTGGAGAGGACCTCAGATGTGGGCAACCCCCCCTCTAGGGGACCGAAAGCAATGGATGTGGAGCGGGTCTAACATGATACTGTGAAAGTTCAATCCATAGTGGCTCCAACACAGCCGCGAGAGTTCAGTTCAAGCGGATCCAAGACTGCAGCGAGAGTCCCGTCCACAGGAAACCATCTCAAGCGGAGGCGGATCAGCAGCGTAATGCCATTATCTTCACATAATGATATGCGCTCGACATCATGATTTTTTTTTTCATGCTTTAAGTAAGAAATGATTACTTTAAAAATTAATTTTTATACTTGTGAGTAGTGATTATGGCTTTTTTGCCGATATTCCGATATTGTCCAACTCTTAGTTACCGATACCGATATATACAGATGTGGTATTAACACATTATTATGCCTAATTTTGTTGTGATGCCCCGCAGGATGTATTAAACAATGTTAAAAGCTTTTCCAAAATAAATCAACTCAAGTTATGGAAAAAAAAATGCCAACATGGCACTGCCATATTTGTTATTGAAGTCACAAAGTGCATTATTTTTTTTTAACATGCCTCAAAACAGCAGCTTGGAATTTGGGACATGCTCTCCTTGAGAGAGCATGAGGAGGTTGAAGTGGGCGCGGTTGGGGGGAGTCAAGGTTGAGGTGGCAGGTAGGGGGTGTATAATGTAGCGTAAAGGGGTTCCGGGCATTTGTTTTGTCGTGTTTATGTTTTGTTACGGTGCGGATGGTCTCCCGAAATGTGTTTGTCATTCTTGTTTGGTGTGGGTTCACAGTGTGGCGCGTATTTGTGACAGTGTTAAAAGTTGTTTACACGGCCACCCTCAGTGTGACCTGTATAGCTGTTGACCAAGTATGATTTGCATTCACTTGTGTGTGTGCCGGCACAAAAGGCAGTTCCTTTAAGGCACTTCCGCAATTCTTGTTGTCCGGGTGGAAATCGGGAGAAATCGGGGCGAATGGTTGCCCTGGGAGACTATCGGTAGGGGCCCTGAAATTCGGGAGTCTTCCAGGAAAATCGGGAGGGTTGGCAAGTATGACTGGGAGACGCAACTGTTCTGCGTTTGTGTACCACTCCGTAAATTGAAAAAGTCAGAAATTTTACTTTTTGAAACCGATACCGATGATTTCCGATGTATTTATCAGCCGATATTATCGGCAGTCAGATATTATTGGACATCTCTACTACAACTTTGCAACAGTTGATATTAAAGTTATAAGCCTGTTTTACTCAATATAGGTCATAAAATCCCAGCTACAAGCTGTAATATCTTACTGAGATAATTTAGGACACACTTAAAACAAGTAAAACACTCTAACATCAAATCTGCTTAGTGAGAAGAATTATCTTATCAGACAGAAAATAAGCAAATATCACCCTTATTTGAGATATTTAATCTTACGTAGATTTCACTTTTTGCTGTGCAGAAGGGGAAATAGCTTCTTTGTAGCGTTGTCCCGATACTAAAATGTATTTTGATACGTTTCGATACTTATCTAAATAAAGGGAACCTCCAAAAATTGCATTATTGGCTTTATTTTAACAAACAATCTTAGGGTACATTAAACATATGTTTATTATTGCAGGTTTTTCCTTAAATAAAATAGTGAACATACAAGACCACTTGTCTTTTAGTAGTAAGTAAGCAAACAAAGGCTCCTAATTTAGTTATAAAATAGTGTGTCATTTTCCCTTCTATTATTTTGTCAAAATGATGAAGGAGAAGCTCTAAAAAATAATTATTAATCTTCTTGTTCATTCACTGTTGTCAGGTCTGTGATCATGTTTTGGTTTAAGTCATATTCTGTTTGGGTTTTCGGGTCACTTGTGTTTTGCTGTTAGTCTCGGACTCCTTTTGTTCCTGTTCATGACCCCGAGTTTGTTACCATAGCAACTCATTACTTTCACCTGCCGCTTTTGCTCCCGACGCACACCTGGTTGTCATCACTGACATTATTATTTAAGCCTGCCTTTGCCGTTCGGCCGGTCTGGATTGTTTGTTTTTGCATCACGCGACTGCCACGTCAGTTCGTCTTGTCTCCTAGCCCCTGCTAGTCGTCACAGTCTGTGCTAGTGTTAGCTTTAGCTTCCGGTGTGTCATCTCATCCAGTCGGTTCATTTTCTCTTTTTGTACCAGTGTTGTTATTTTTACCATTAAATCAAATCCTTACCTGCAAGCCCTGTCCGGATTGTCGTTTGCATCCTGGGAGAACAAAATCCCGCATCACCAGGTGCTGACCAAGCAGCGATATCCACTGTAATCAAACTTGGCTTTTGTGCATTTCTGCTTGTTCGACTTTAACACAGTATCTATTTCTAATTGTTTTCCTTCTCTTCACCACTTTTGTTTTACCTCTCTTTTTGAAATGGAGCTGTTCTGTGCTTTTTATGTTGTGACTATGTACGGGTTGCGTCGCGTCTTCATGTTACGACATTCTTTGTACGTGTTTGAGGCTAGCGGTTAACACTTGGAGTAGTATGTTTTATTTATGCCGTGAATAAAACAGCTCATTTAGACGACAACCAGATCCCTTCTTTAATTGTTATCTGGACACATGTTATTCTGTACTAGTGTTGTCCCAATGCCAATATTTTGGTACCGGTACCGGAACCAAAATGTATTTCAATACTTTTCGGTATTGTTAGATACTTTTCTAAATAAAGGGGACAACAAAAAATTGCATTATTGGCTTTATTTTAGCAAAATATCCGTCACGTTTGGAACACATTGTGATCCACGAAGGTGTCACCCCCAGATGCAGCAGGACCAGACAGGCAGGATACCAGATAAGAGCTGATTTTAATATACAAAAAGGTAAACAAACACTTGTACAAAAACAGAAAAGAAACGGCGTGCTACGCACGAGAAGCTAATGCTAAAATTAGCAGAGAGTCCAAACAGTCCAAAAAGAGCGTGCCGAATGCCCGTAAGCTAAGACGAGACTTAGCGAACAAAGACTTAGATAAACCAAAACGTGAATGTTGCATATAGCAAATGACAAACTGAGGAAGAATGCAGGCTTGAATACTAACGTAACAATTGCCATCAGGTGTGCGTAAAAAGCATAGCAGCTGGTAGTAATCAGAAACCATGGTAACCTATCAAAAAAAACAAAAATGACTCAAAAAACAGACAAAAGATGTGATCCGGGAAGCGGATCACAACAATATCTTAGGGTACATTAAACATATGTTTCTTATTGCAAGTTTGTCCTTTTTTAAAATAATGAACATACTAGACAATTTGTCTTTTAGTAGTAAGTAAACAAACAAAGGCTCCTAAATTGTCTGCTGACATATGCAGTAACATATTGTGTCATTTACCATTCTATTATGTTGTAAAAAATTAAGGACAAACTGTAGAAAATTCATTATTAATCCACTTGTTCATTTACTGTTAATATCTGCTTACTTTCTTTTTTAACATGTTCTATCCAGACTTCTGTTAAAATGTAATATTTACTTATTCTTCTGCTGTTTGATACTTTACATTAGTTTTGGATGATACCACACATTTAGGTATCGATCCGATACCACGTAATAACAGGACCATACAATAAAATATAATACCTAATAAATTGATAATAATATTTTGTAAAAAATACTGATGTAAAGGGTAGGTGTCACGCGGTTTTCCGTTTTAACATGTTCTATCTACACTTCTGTTAAAATGTTATAATGTCTTATTCTTCTGTTTTTTGACACTTAACATTAGTTTTGGATGATATCACAAATTTGGGTATCAATCCCGTACCAAGTCGTTACGGGATTGGTCATATTCAAAGTCCTCATGTGCCCAGGGACATACTTCCTGAGTTTATGAACTTAATATACATTTAAAAAAAAAAACGAAAAAAGATTTTGGGATGCTAAAAAAATATCGATGTATAGTAGTATCGCCTAGATACGCTCCTGTACTTGGTATCATTACAGTGGATATCAGCTGTAAATCCACCCGTGGCGTTTGTTTACATTGTGACGCTGGTGAGCTACGGTGTGTAGTGAAGCATTTTTAGCTATTCCTCATCCTGCAGGGTTGATACTTGTAAGAAACTCACTTAATGTATCGCCATGGAGGTGAGGATTAGTGATTTGGACGTAAGTAAAGCACTTCTTCCTGAGGGCGTTTCAGTGTTATAGCTCCACCTTTATCATCAGTTTTTAAGCCAAAATGTGTCCGTTCACCCTTTTCGGTCGACACACTGTCTCTGCTTGTACAAACCCCGTTTCCATATGAGTTAGGAAATTGTGTTAGATGTAAATATAAACAGAATACAATAATTTGCGAATCCTTTTCAAGCCATATTCAGTTGAATATGCTACAAAGACAACATATTTGATGTTCAAACTGATAAACATTTTTATTTTTGCCTATGAATAATTAACAACAGAATTTGATGCCAGCAACACGTGACAAAGAAGTTGGGGAAGGTGGCCATAAATACTGATAAAGTTGAGGAATGCTCATCAGACACTTATTTGGAAAATCCCACAGGTGTGCAGGCTAATTGGGAACAGGTGGGTGCCATGATTGGGTATAAAAACAGCTTCCATGAAATGCTAAGAAATTCACAAACAAGGATGGGGCGAGGGTCACCACTTTGTAAGCAAATTGTCGAACAGTTTTAGAACAACATTTCTCAACGAGCTATTGCAAGGAATTTAGGGATTTTACCATCTATGGTCCGTAAAATCATCAAAAAGTTCAGAGAATCTGGAGAAATCGCTGCACGTAAGCGATGATATTACGGACCTTTGATCCCTCAAGCAGTACTGCATCAAAAACCGACATCAGTGTGTAAAAGGATATCACCACATGGGCTCAGGAACACTTCATAAAACCACTGTCAGTAACTACAGTTGGTCGCTACATCTGTAAGTGCAAGTTAAAACTCTACTATGCAAAGCCAAAGCCATTTATCAACAACACCCAGGAACGCCGCTGGCTTCGCTGGGCTCGAGCTCATCTAAGACGGACTGATGCAAAGTGGAAAAGTGTTCTGTGGTCCGACGAGTCCACATTTTAAATTTATATTTGGAAACTGTGGACATGGTGTCCTCCGGAACAAAGAGAAAAATAACCATCTGGTTTGTTATAGGCGTAAAGTTCAAAAGCCAGCATGTGTGATGGTATGGAGGTGTATTAGTGCCCAAGGCATGGGTAACTTACACATCTGTGAAGGCACCATTAATGCTGAAAGGTCCATACAGGTTTTGGAGCAACGTTATCATGGACTCCCCTGCTTATTTCAGCAAGACAATGCCAAGCCACGTGTTACAACAGCGTGGTTTCGTAGTAAAAGAGTGCGGGTACAATTAGTTTCCTCAGTTCCCAAACGTTTATTGAGTGTTGTTAAAAGAAAAGGTGATGTAACACAGTGGCGAACATGCCCTTTCCCAACTACTTTGTCACATTTTGCTGGCATCAAATTCTAAAGTCAATGATTATTTTTGCACAAAAAAAAATATGTTTATCAGTATCAGTTTATCAGTAAAAAATATGTTTATCAGTTTGAACATCAAATATGTCGTCTTTGTGGCATATTCAACTGAATATGGGTTGAAACACAATTAACACAATTTCCCAACTCATATGGAAACGGGGTTTGTAAGTACTCGGTGACTGTGTGCTGCCGAATACGCTCCTCTGCTCGTAAACCAGCAATGACACGACCAAATATGACTTTTAATATCGCGGTACTATACTAATACCGATATACCGTACAACTTTACTTTGTTGCGAGCCTTTTTTTTTTTTTTTAATCGTTGTGTCTACCCTCTGCCTCGTTCTCCAGGGTTAATTTGTTGGAAAAGAAAAGAGGTAGAAAGTTAGACGGAGCGCCGAGGGGACTAAAACTAGCAAATAACTGTCAGGAGGCAGCCTGTCTCCTTCAGTGTTAGGTGTCGGTGCTGACAAACGCACAAAGGCGACGACACGGCGCACGCGCATAAATCCGCCGCTCTTTGTCTCTTTCCAGACATAGCAGCTCTCAGACCTGAAGCAGGGCTTTTATAGAGTCTGCAAGTTCTGTAAGTAGTTATTTGGCAAAGAAGCGATTTAACCACGCACCTTTCCAACTCAAGTCTCAGCGACAATATCTCACGCCTCGCCATCACTCTGGGAACATATTCTTACCCTGTCCTTAACCGGCAGGAGGATGAGAAAAATACCCAAAGAGGGGTCAGTGGTCGGGTCAGGACTCTGGCGACGAGCGCCTTCCGTGCATGTGTGTGTGTGTGTGTGTGTGTGTGTCGAGATGACATATCGTGTGGGTTTATTGCCCAATTCTGACAGAGACACGCAGACCAATGTCAATATTGACCGTCAACCACCCGTGAGCTCGGAGGGCATTGCAGACTTCGGTTGGTTCGGGTGTAACACGGAGGAGAGAAGTCGTGGATTAAAGTTGTAGATTAAAAATGGCCCAAACAGGTAGGAGTCCTCACGCTGACCCCGAAGTGAAGTGAATTATATTTATATAGCGCTTTTTCTCTGGTGACTCAAAGTGCTTTACATAGCGAAACCCAATATCTAAGTTACATTTAAACCAGTGTGGGTGGCACTGGGAGCAAGTGGGTAAAGTGTCTTGCCCAAGGACACAACGGCAGTGACTAGGATGGCGGAGGCGGGAATCGAACCTGCAACCCTCAAGTTGCTGGCACGGCCGCTCTACCAACCGAGCTATACCGCCCCCTCCAAGGTCACTTTGCAGTCACTAAAAGCAGGGGTCACCAACCTTTTTGAAACCAAGAGCTACTTTTTGGGTACTGATTAATGGGAAGGGCTCCCAGTTTGATACACACTTAAATAAATTGCCAGAAATAGCCAATTTGCTCAATTTACCTTTAATAAATACATCTCTCTCTCTCTGTATATATATATATATATATATATATATATATATATATATATATCCATCCATCCATTTTCTACCGCTTATTCCCTTTTGGGGTTGCGGGGGGCGCTGGCGCCTATCTCAGCTACAATCGGGCGGAAGGCGGGGTACACCCTGGACAAGTCGCCACCTTTTTTTTTCGGTTGAATTTTGAATTTTAAAGAGTCGAAATTGAAGATATACTATGTTTCGTAATTTTATTTTTATTTTTTATCCTCTTCACTCCTCTTTTAAACCTTTCAATTAAGTGTTTTTTTCATCATTTATTTCCCCCCCCCCCGCGACCTCAAAAGGGAATAAGCGGTAGGAAATGGATGGATTTTTGTCTGTTTTTTTTTTTTTTTCTTTTAAAGAAAGTTTTTTGTGGGGAATAAATGATGAAAAAAAAACACTTAATTGAAAGGTTTGAAAGAGGAGAAAACAGGAAAAAAAATAAAAATGTAATTTTGAAACATAGTATATCTTCAATTTCGACTCTTTAAAATTCAAAATTCAAGCAAAAAAAAAAGGTGGTGACTTGTCCAGGGTGTACCCCGCCTTCCGCCCGATTGTAGCTGAGATAGGCGCCAGCGCCCCCCGCGACCTCAAAAGGGAATAAACGGTAGAAAATGGATGGATTTTTGTCTGGGTATTTATTTTTCCTTTTACAGAAGGTTTTTTGTGGGGAATAAATGATGAAAAAAAAACACTTAATTGAAAGGTTTAAAAGAGGAGAAAACAGGGAAAAAAATAAAAATAAAATTTTGAAACATAGTTTATCTTCAATTTCGACTCTTTAAAATTCAAAATTCAAGCAAAAAAAAAAGGTGGTGACTTGTCCAGGGTGTACCCCACCTTCCGCCCAATTGTAGCTGAGATAGGCGCCAGCGCCCCCCCGCGACCTCAAAAGGGAATAAGCGGTAGAAAATGGATGGATTTTTGTCTGGGTATTTTTTTTTCCTTTTTTGTAGGGAATATATGATGAAAAAAACACTTAATTGAAAGGTTTAAAAGAGGAGTGAAAAGGATAAAAAATACAAATAAAATTTTGAAACATAGTATATCTTCAATTTCGACTCTTTAAAATTCAAAATTCAACTGAAAAAAAAGGTGGCGACTTGTCCAGGGTGTACACCGCCTTCCGCCCGATTGTAGCTGAGATAGGCGCCAGCGCCCCCCCGCGACCTCAAAAGGGAATAAGTGGTAGAAAATGGATGGATTTTTGTCTGGGTTTTTTTTTTTTTCCTTTTACAGAAGGTTTTTTGTGGGGAATAAATGATGAAAAAAACACTTATTTGAAAGGTTTAAAAGAGGAGAAAAGAGGAAATTTTTTTTTATTTTGAAACATAGTATATCTTCAATTTCGACTCTTTAAAATTCAACCGAAAAAAAGAAGAGAAAAACTAGCTAATTAAAATCTTTTTGAAAAAAAAAAAATAATAATAATTTATGGACTATTATTAGTAATTTTTCCTGATTAAGATTAATTTTAGAATTTTGATGACATGTATTAAATAGGTTAAAATCCAATCTGCATTTTTTTTAGAATATATAACAAATTGGACCAAGCTATATTTCTAACAAAGACAAATCATTATTTTTTCTAGATTTTCCAGAACAAAGATTTTAAAAGAAATTCAAAATACTTTGAAATAAGATTTAAATTTGATTCTACAGAACTTGTAGATTTGCCAGAATATGTATTTTTTAAATTTTAATCATAATAAGTTTGAAGAAATATTTCACAAATATTCATCGTCGAAAAAGCACGAGCTAAAATGAAGAATTAAATTAAAATGTATTTAGTATTCTTTATAATAAAAAAAAAAAAATTAACATTGATTTAAATTGTCAGGAAAGAAGAGGAAGGAATTTAAAAAGGTAAAAATGTATATGTGTTTAAAAATCCTAAAATCATTTTTAAGGTTGTATTTTTTCTCCAAAATTGTCTTTCTGAAAGTTATATTTGAGTTTTGTCTCTCTTAGAATTAAAAATGTCCAGCAAAGCGAGACCAGCTTGCTAGTAAATAAATACAATTTAAAAAAATAGAGGCAGCTCACTGGTAAGTGCTGCTATTTGAGCTATTTTTAGACCAGGCCAGCGGGCGACTCATCTGGTCCTTACGGGGGCACCGCGTTGGTGACCCCTGCTCTAAAAAGTCCAACATTGGGAAAGCAAGGTGCCAAGAATAACATCAAGTCCAAACAAGCCAGACAGTCAGCGGCGCTGAAGGGGAAACATGCTATGGCTCTACACTAAACGGTCCAGGGTTGGGTTCTACTTTAAACAAGAACCTCGTCTCTGGCCGGTCCCGACTGGAACTTTCCTGCCGTGCATCCTCTGCGGCGATCCGTGGGATTTTTTTATTTTTTTTTTATTGGATTTTGTACTTATTCGGGATTCAATGAACGAGAACGGTTCAGACTAAACAAGAGTTGGGCCTGCGGGACGGAACACGGGTGAGACACATAAAGATGCGGCGAGTGAAGCCCGTCCCAGATAAAAAGTCAAGTTCTTTTTTTTTTTTTGCAACTTTGGAGAGTAATTGCTCTTTACTCAAAACACTTGTATCTCAAATCTACATATACTTTTAAAATGAATGGAAATAAATTTAAGTGGTCCTTGTCGCCCCCCCAAACAGTGCAATTTAAACATGTTTCTTGCGTTTTAATTATAAAAAATAACTTTTAGATGAAGAATATTGTAAAAAAACAACAATATAATGTACTATACTAACATTTACATTATTTTATGAAGTGATGTACAGCATTTACCTTGAAGCGTGGATTTCTACAGTAGCCCCTTCCAGCTGCTTCTCCGTCAAACACACCATCAGCGGCTTATCCGCTGACGTCATACGCAAATACGGTGTTAGCTTTCACTGTTATGCTGATGACACCCAACTCTACATGCCCCTAAAGCTGACCAACACGCCGGACTGTAGTCAGCTGGAGGCGTGTCTTAATGAAATTAAACAATGGATGTCCGCTAATTTTTTGCAACTTAACGCCAAAAAAACGGAAATGCTGATTATCGGTCCTGCTAGACACCGACCTCTATTAATTAATACAACTTTAACATTTGACAACCAAATAATAAAACAAGGTGACTCGGTAAAAAATCTGGGTATTATCTTCGACCCAACTCTCTCCTTTGAGGCACACATTAAAAGCGTTACTAAAACGGCCTTCTTTCATCTCCGTAATATCGCTAAAATTCGCTCCATTCTGTCCACTAAAGACGCTGAGATCATTATCCATGCGTTTGTTACGTCTCGCCTCGATTACTGTAACGTATTATTTTCGGGTCTCCCCATGTCTAGCATTAAAAGATTACAGTTGGTACAAAATGCGGCTGCTAGACTTTTGACAAGAACAAGAAAGTTTGATCACATTACGCCTGTACTGTATATACCTTTATATACATATATACATACATATATACCTATACTGTATATACCTTTATATACATATATACATACATATATACCTATACTGGCTCACCTGCACTGGCTTCCTGTGCACTTAAGATGTGACTTTAAGGTTTTACTACTTACGTATAAAATACTACACGGTCTAGCTCCATCCTATCTTGCCGATTGTATTGTACCATATGTCCCGGCAAGAAATCTGCGTTCAAAAGACTCCGGCTTATTAGTGATTCCCAGAGCCCAAAAAAAGTCTGCGGGCTATAGAGCGTTTTCATTTCGGGCTCCAGTACTCTGGAATGCCCTCCCGGTAACAGTTCGAGATGCTACCTCAGTAGAAGCATTTAAGTCTCACCTTAAAACTCATTTATATACTCTAGCCTTTAAATAGACCTCCTTTTTAGACCAGTTGATCTGCCGCTTCTTTTCTTTTTTCTCCTATGTTCCCCCCTCCCTTGTGGAAGGGGTCCGGTCCGATGACCATGGATGAAGTACTGGCTGTCCAGAGTCGAGACCCAGGATGGACCGCTCGTTGGGACCCAGGATGGACCGCTCGCCTGTGTATCGGTTGGGGACATCTCTACGCTGCTGATCCGCCTCCGCTTGGGATGGTTTCCTTTGGACGGGACTCTCGCTGCTGTCTTGGATCCGCTTTGAACTGAACTCTCGCGGCCGTGTTGGAGCCACTATGGATTGAACTTTCACAGTATCATGTTAGACCCGCTCGACATCCATTGCTTTCGGTCCCCTAGAGGAGGCGGGTTGCCCACATCTGAGGTCCTCTCCAAGGTTTCTCATAGTCAGCATTGTCACTGGCGTCCCACTGGATGGGAATTCTCCCTGCCCACCGGGTGTGAGTTTTCCTTGCCCTTTTGTGGGTTCTTCCGAGGATCTCGTAGTCGTAATGATTTGATTGATTGATTGATTGATTTTTTTTTTCTCTCATCTTTTTCCATTTCTTCGTATATTTTTGAAATAGCTCCATAGAGCCACTAGGGCGGCGCTAGAGCCGCGGGTTGCAGCTCTTAGGCGTCTCGTCGAGTTGCGGTATCACCGTACTACCTTCTAACTCCATTTGAATTGTTTGTTTTTTAAAAGATACAGTTGCCGGCGAGAAAGAAAGATACGGTGAGCAAAGAGAGCAAGTGCGGGGGTGCGGGCGAAGAGGCGTCGCGATCATCTTGGAGAGTCTGCTCCTTTGTTCCGATGCATTAATCTGCTTTTCTCCCGTTCTCCGACTCACTCTTTTGATCCGCTCTTGGATCATCCCCTTGATGATTCACTAACAGCAAAAGAAATTAAATACATCAGATTGACGAAACACCCCCCCACCACCCTCCCCTCCCGCCTCGTTCCTCATCTCCTGACTCCCCTCTCCCCCCCGAGGCCACCGCTCTTCAATAGATAAGCAGCGAATCCGTTCTTTATCGCTTCGCTCTCCATCTCTATCCATTTCCCCTCTTCTTCTCCGCACGGCTCTCCGTGCTGACTTTAATCCCAGCCTTGCGGAGGATCCATGTCAGAGATGTAACTCCATTGTTGAACATGTTCCTCCGAGGCCCCTCAACACCACCCCTCCGACGCTCCCCCCCTCCCAAACTCTTGTCACTGGTGGGACCACATGCATATTCATCAGCTCACAAAAACAAAAGGCAGATCACACCGTTCCTTCGTCTGCTGCAACCGTCGCTTATTCAATCGCTCTCGCTCCCTTTGCCGGATTAGCGCATGTTAAACATATCTCAGACAAACAAATCCCAACTGTAGGCATTCAGTCAGAAAACACGGAATCCGCAGTTTTGCTAACGCGCGAACAAATCTCCTCGGCCCCTGGTAGGAAGGCGCTGAATAACTGGAAAAAGAGTGCAAGGTTTAAAACAAAAAATGGTGAAAGAGAAGAGCTTTTCAAAACATTGTAAACATTTTTAATTCAAACAACACTTCTACTTCTCACTAAGCTCTCTAATCGAGCGGCTGTAGTGCATGCAGAATGCTGCTGCTCGAGTCCTGACTAGAACCACACTATTTTATTTAAGGACAAACTTGCAATCCATCCATCCATCCATTTTTCTACCGCTTATTCCCTTTCGGGGTCGCGGGGGGCGCTGGCGCCTATCTCAGCTACAATCGGGCGGAAGGCGGGGTACACCCAGGACAAGTCGCCACCTCATCGCAGGGCCAACACAGATAGACAGACAACATTCACACTCACATTCACACACTAGGGCCATTTTAGTGTTGCCAATCAACCTATCCCCAGGTGCATGTCTTTTAAGGTGGGAGGAAGTACCCGGAGGGAACCCACGCATTCACGGGGAGAACATGCAAACTCCACACAGAAAGATCCCGAGCCTGGATTTGAACCCAGGACTGCAGGACCTTCGTATTGTGAGGCAGGCGCACTAACCCCTCTTCCACCGTGAAGCCCCAAACTTGCAATAATAAACAGATTTTTAATGTACTGTTGCGTTCGGATCAGATGTTCCTCCGAGGAAATTTAAGTTGCTGCTCAATTCCAAGTTCTTTTGATGACACATAAGATGATTTTAAATGAACAGCCAGAACAGAATGGGTATTTTGCAGTTTATTCCAAAGCTTTGGAGGGACCAACCTAAAAAACAACACATTCAATTCGCATCGCCCATTTGATCTGACAACACTACAGAATTCTTGTCTTTTTTAATATGCCACTAGCATACCCCCCACCCCTCACCCTCCCCCCTTCAGAGTGAATACACATATCTATTGTTTTCCTCAGCTGGAGACAGAAAGAGATAAGAAAAAGGAGTATTGCTACTCCTGCATTCTAAGCTCAAGGTAGTCTACAGTGTACCATCGGTCATGAGATAAAGAAAAGATAAAAATGAGTACAAGATGGAACACTAGCTATTTCAAATATGACTAAAGAAAATAAATAACTTTTAAATATGACTATATCTATATATCTATCTCCGTTAGAACCCTAAGACTTTTTGTCCAGATAAAGCCAAGAATGCAATTATTTTACTTTATTTAGAAAAGTACCAAAATATTGGTATTGGGACAACACCATAATGCACATTATGCAGGAAATGTGGTCTACACATCGATACAATACGATGGTACTGAGTAGTCCTGGGTTCAATCCTGGTAGAAAATAAAAAAACGGTAGAAAATGGATGTATAGACTTCTACTTCCTAGTGGGCCATCTAAACAATCGGCTAAAGTATATGCAGAATGCTACTTCTCGAGTCCCTACTAGAACCACATTATTTTATTTAAGGACAAACTTGCAATAAGAAACAGATTTTTAATGTACTGTTGCGTTCGGATCAGATGTTCCTCTGAGGAAATTTAAGTTGCTGCTCAATCCCAAGTTCTTTTGATGACACATAAGATGATTTTAAATGAACACCCAGAACAGAATAGGTATTTTGCAGTTTATTCCAAAGCTTTGGAGGGACCAACCTAAAAAACAACACATTCAATTCGCATCGCCCAGTTGATCTGAAAACACTACGGAAGTTGTGTCTTTTTCAGAGCGAATACACACATCCATGGTTTTCCTCAGCTGGAGACAGAAAGAGATAAGAAAAAGGAGTATTGCTACTCCTGCGTTCTAAGCTCAAGGTAGTCTACAGTGTACCATCGGTCATGAGATAAAGAAAAGATAAAAAGAGTACAAGATGGAACACTAGCTATTTCAAATATGACTAAAGAAAAGAAATAACTTTTAAATATGGCTATATTTATATATCTATCTCCGTTAGAACCCTAAGACTTTTTGTCCAAATAAAGCCAAGAATGCAATTATTTTACTTTATTTAGAAAAGTACCAAAATGATTTTGGTACTGGTACCAAAATATTGGTATTGGGACAACACCATTATGCACATTATGCAGGAAATGTGGTCTACATATCGATCCAATACGATTGTACTGAGTAGTCCTGGGTTCAATCCCGGTAGAAAAGAAAAAACGGTAGAAAATGGATGCATTGACTTCTACTTCTTAGTGGGCCATCCAAACAAGCGGCTGTAGTACATGCAGAATGCTGCTGCTCGAGTCCCTACTAGAACCACACTATTTTGTTTAAGGACAAACATGCAATAAGAAACAGGTGTTTAATGTACCCTAAGACTCTTTGTTCAAATAAAGCCAATAATGCAATTATTTTACTTTATTTAGAAAAGTACCAAAATAATGTTGGTACTGGTACCAAAATATTAGTATTGGGACAACACCATTATGCACATTATGCAGGAAATGTGGTCAACATATCGATACAATACGATGGTACTGAGTAGTCCTGGGTTCAATCCTGGTAGAAAAGAAGAAGCGGTAGAAAATGGATGGATGGACTTCTACTTCTTAATAGGGCATCTTAACGAGCGGCTGTAGTACATCCAGAATGCTGCTGCTCGAATCCTGACTAGAACCACACTATTTATTTTATTAAAAGACAACCTTGCAACAAGAAACAGGTGTTCAATGTACCCTAGGACTTTTTGTTCAAATAAAGCCAATAATGCATTTTTTTTTTGTAGTCCCCTTTATTTACAAAAGTACCGAAAAGTATCGAAATAATTTTAGTACCAAAATATTGGTATTGTGACAACACCATTATGCACATTTTTCACCATTACTTGATATGCAGATCACAAGGAAATGTGGTCTACATATCTATACAATACAAAGATGCTAGGTTCTGGGTCCTGGGTTCAATCCCGGGCTCGGGATCTTTCCGTGTGGAGTTTGCATGTTCTCCCCGTGACTGCGTGGGTTCCCTCCGGGTACTCCGGCTTCCTCCCACTTCCAAAGACATGCACCTGGGGATAGTTTAATTGACAACACTAATTTGGGTGAGAATGTTGTCTGTCTATCTGCGTTGGCCTTTTGATGAGATAGCAACTTGTCCAGGGCGTACTGCGCCTTCCACCCGAATGCAGCTGAGATAGGCTCCAGCACCCTCCGTTACCCCGAACGGGACAAGTGGTAGAAAATGGATGGATGGACTTCTACGTCTTACTGGGCCATCAAAGCGAGCGGCTGTAGTACATCCAGAATGCTGCTGCTCGAGTCCTGACTAGAACCACACTATTTTATTTAAGGAAAAACCTGCAATAAGAAACAGGTGTTTAATGTACCGTAAGACTTGTTTTTCAAATAAAACCAAAATTGCAATTTTTTTTTGTAGGTTTCTTTATTTAAAAAAGTACCGAAAAGTATTAAAATAATTTTGGTACTGGTAGCAAAATATTGGTATTGGGACAACACTAGTATGCACATTTTTCACCACAAACAATTATTACTTATTATATAGACCACAACGGAGTGTTTTAAATGTTGAAAAAAAAAATTCATAATAAAACCCCTTTAAAAGACTTAAAACCAAACATTATATCAACTGTAATCTGGCTGTAAGCAGGCTACTGTGTGTACACAAATTATCGTTGCCTGATTTGTTGTGTTAAAATTGACACACGCTGCACTGGCTTCCTGACGCTTCAGAGAACAGACTTTGAAACAGCTCTGCTTGTCCACAAGTCTTTTCAAGCATCAAAGTACTTCTCCGACATGCGAGAACATTAACCTTCTCTTAGAACCTCAGGGAGTGGTCTCCTGCTGGTGTCTGCACAGGGGAGCCGGGAAGAAACAAGGAAAAAGGAAGACAAAAATGGTCAAAAATCCCTCCTTGGGTTGAGTTCCACAAGCCCCGGGAGTCGGCAAGACATCAAAACCTTACAATAGCCGTTGTGGATCATTAAGGTTTGTCTAAGTTTCTAATTTTAAGTCTAAACATGGTAAGACTATGTTTCGGTTCTATGTGACATGATCGTATTTTGAATTTGTTGCATTTTTCCTGTGTTAAGTGTTTCAGTTCCTGCCCTGCGCTCTTATTTTGTAGTTTTCACTTCCTGTTTTCTCGTTTCGTGCAGCAGCTTCACGCCTGCATTTGAGCGCTAGTCCCTCACAGACGTTTTCTGTTTGGAATCAACACTTTCTAAGTTGTGCGGATCCTTTCTTTCTTTGTTGTGACTTTGATTGTTATCAATCAATCAATCAAAGTCCATTTATGTGGCCCTTAATCACAAGTGTCTCAAAGGGCTGCACAAGCCACAACGACATCCTCGGCTCAGATCCCACATCAGGGGAAGGGAAAACTCAACCCAATTGGAACACAATGAGAAACCTTGGAGGGGACTAGTGCAATGGACGTTGAGTGGATCTAGTTAATAGTGTGAGAGTCTAGTCCATAGTGGATCTAACATAATAGTGAGAGTCCAGTCCATAGTGGATCCAACATGATAGTGAGAGTCCAGTCCATAGTGGATCTAACATAAAAGTGAGAGTCCAGTCCATAGTGGATCTAACATAATAGTGAGAGTCCAGTCCATAGTGGATCCAACATCATAGTGAGAGTCCAGTCCATAGTGGATCTAACATAATAGTGAAAGTCCAGTCCATAGTGGATCTAACATAATAGTGAAAGTCCAGTCCATAGTGGATCCAACATAATAGTGAAAGTCCAGTCCATAGTGGATCCAACATAATAGTGAGAGTCCAGTCCATAGTGGATCTAACATAATAGTGAGAGTCCAGTCCATAGTTGATCTAACATCATAGTGAGAGTCCAGTCCATAGTAGATGTAACATAATAGTGAGAGTCCAGTCCATAGTGGATCTAACATAATAGTCTGAGAGTCCAGTTCATAGTGGATCTAACATAATTGTGAGAGTCCAGTCCATAGTGGATTTAACATAATAGTGAGAGTCCAGTCCTTAGTGGATCCAACATAATAGTGAGAGTCCAGTCCATAGTGGATCTAACATGATAGTGATAGTCCAGTTCATGGTGGATCTAACATAATAGTGTGGGAGTCCAGTTCATAGTGGATCTAACATAATAGTGTGAGAGTCCAGTCCATAGTGGATCTAACATAATAGTGAGGGTCCAGTCCATAGTGGATGTAACAAAATAGTGAGAGTCCAGTCCATAGTGGATCTAACATAATAGTGAGAGTCCAATCCATAGTGGATCTAACATAATAGTGAGAGTCCAGTTCATAGTGGATCTAACATAATAGTGTGAGAGTCCAGTCTATAGTGGATCTAACATAATAGTGTGAGAGTCCAGTCCATAGTGGATCTAACATAATAATGTGAGAGTCCAGTTCATAGTGGATCTAACATAATAGTGAGAGTCCAGTCCATAGTGGATCCAACATCATAGTGAGAGTCCAGTCCATAGTGGATCTAACATAATAGTGAAAGTCCAGTCCATAGTGGATCTAACATAATAGTGAAAGTCCAGTCCATAGTGGATCCAACATAATAGTGAGAGTCCAGTCCATAGTGGATCTAACATAATAGTGAGAGTCCAGTCCATAGTAGATGTAACATAATAGTGAGAGTCCAGTCCATAGTGGATCTAACATAATAGTCTGAGAGTCCAGTTCATAGTGGATGTAACATAATTGTGAGAGTCCAGTCCATAGTGGATTTAACATAATAGTGAGAGTCCAGTCCTTAGTGGATCCAACATAATAGTGATAGTCCAGTTCATGGTGGATCTAACATGATAGTGATAGTCCAGTTCATGGTGGATCTAACATAATAGTGTGAGAGTCCAGTTCATAGTGGATCTAACATAATAGTGTGAGAGTCCAGTCCATAGTGGATCTAACATAATAGTGAGAGTCCAGTCCATAGTGGATGTAACAAAATAGTGAGAGTCCAGTTCATAGTGGATCTAACATAATAGTGTGAGAGTCCAGTCCATAGTGGATCTAACATAATAGTGAGAGTCCAGTCCATAGTGGATGTAACAAAATAGTGAGAGTCCAGTCCATAGTGGATCTAACATAATAGTGAGAGTCCAATCCATAGTGGATCTAACATAATAGTGAGAGTCCAGTCCATAGTTGATCTAACATAATAGTGAGAGTCCAGTCCATAGTGGATGTAACAAAATAGTGAGAGTCCAGTCCATAGTGGATCTAACATAATAGTGAGAGTCCAATCCATAGTGGATCTAACATAATAGTGAGAGTCCAGTTCATAGTGGATCTAACATAATAGTGTGAGAGTCCAGTCTATAGTGGATCTAACATAATAATGTGAGAGTCCAGTCCATAGTGGATCTAACATAATAGTGTGAGAGTCCAGTCCATAGTGGATCTAACATAATAGTGATAGTCCAGTCCGTAGTGGATCTAACATAATAGTGAGAGCCCAATCCATAGTGGATTTAACATACTAGTGAGAGTCCAGTCCATAGTGGATCCAACATAATAGTGAGAGTCCAGTCCATAGTGGATCCAACATAATAGTGAGAGTCCAGTCCATAGTGGATTTAACATAATCGTGATAATCCAGTTCATAGTGGATCTAACATAATAGTGAGTCCAGTCCATAGTGGATCTAACATAATAGTGTGAGAGTCCAGTCCATAGTGGATCTAACATAATAGTGATAGTCCAGTTCATAGTGGATCTAACATAATAGTGTGAAAGTCCAGTCCATAGTGGATCCAACATAATAGTGATAGTCCAGTTCATAGTGGATCTAACATAATAGTGTGAGAGTCCAGTCCATAGTGGATTTAACATAATACTGTGAGAGTCCAGTCCATAGTGGATCTAACATAATAGTGATAGTCCAGTCCATAGTGGATCTAACATAATAGTGATAGTCCAGTTCATAGTGGATCTAACATAATAGTGTGAGAGTCCAGTCCATAGTGGATCTAACATAATAGTGTGAGAGTCCAGTCCATAGAGGATCCAACATAATATTGAGAGTCCAGTCCATAGTGGATCTAACATAATAGTGAGAGTCCAGCCCATAGTGGGGCCAACAGGAGACCATCCCGAGCAGAGACAGGTCAGCAGCGCAGAGATGTCCTCAACTGATGTGCAGGCAAGCGGTCCACCCCGGGTCCCGACTCTCGGGAACACACAATTCCATATTCTTTTAATTTTGTTTAATTTGCAACCCACACATTTTGGAGGCTTCTTCTCTGCAATTAGTGCTTCACTTAATTTTGTTCCATTGTTTTAATTTGACAAGACTCTACCATCAATGACTGTTTTAGTTTGGAGGCAGTTTGACCCTGTGATGGATTATTTTTATTTCCCTCAATTCCCAAAGGGAACAGACCGCTTGGACTTCCACAGGATGGGAACGGATCGTGCAACTGTTGACCATTCCTAGGGCAGGCAAAGTCTGAGACAGCCCTGGGGAAGTGGGTCCCCGGGTTCCTGCCGCAGTCCTCTGGGTGATATCCAGGATGCACCGGCGCACAGCTCCGGGTTCCAGGCTCCGGGGCCAGACATGTAAACACGGCCTGACCGCACTGGGGAGGAGCCGTGCCAGCCTGCCCCCACCTTGCACATAAACACCCCAGGAAGCCACAGTGTGGGCCAGGGGACAGACAGAGTGAACTTGGCTGCAGGCGAGGTGGCATTGTTGGGAGGAAGGGGGACCGGGGGCCCGGGGTGGGGGCTCAGGAATAGACAGCCAAGAGAGCATGACTTGTTAGACTAGTTCTGTCAGGCTTTGATAAAAGGATTTGGACTCAGATGCAGATTTGGGACTTTAGACAGGCTTTTATTTTGACAGTTTCCTTTTACCTCCCGAGTCAAGAAAAAACATCTAATATCACAAATATAAACTAGGTTCCAGAAAAAGAAGGAACAACCGAAATCACTCCGAACGGAGGAAAACACAAAAGTAAAGACGAACTACAAAAAGCGCTCCAACAGGGGGACCAAAACAACATCTATGAAACATTCTACACTAACTGATCTAATAAAGTATTTAACAAAAATAGTCACTCAAAAAGTTGAGGAATGAATGAAAAAACTTAACTGAAACATACCACTGCGGCTGAATAACTAAATAACCAAAATCACTCTGCTGAGGAGGAAAAAAGGAAAACTCCAAATATTCATGAAGGGGTTCAGGATCAAGGGACATAGGCAGAAGACAAGGCAAGGCATGGACAAAGACATGGACGCTAGAGAGCACGAATAAACCAGACAATCTGGCACGGAACTAAGGAAGGAGTGAGCTTATAAACACATGAAGGTAATAGGGAACAGCTGGAAACAATCAGACAACAGGGATGACGTCAGACTGATGACACAAAAGGAAGGAGAGGAGAGTTACTTTTCAAATTAAAACCATAAGACAAAAAACCCAAAACAAGACATCCCTCAAGTTCACATTCCAATTACCGTATTTTTCGGACTATAAGTCGCAGTTTTTTTTTCATAGTTTGGCCGGGGTTCATGAACTTAATTCTAAACATTTCTTCACAAAAAAAGAAATCTTTAACATCAATATTTATGGAACATGTCCACAAAATAGTGGACATAAAAAATCTGGGTATTATCTTCGACCCAACGCTCTCCTTTGAGTCACACATTAAAAGCGTTACTAAAACGGCCTTCTTTCATCCCCGTAATATCGCTAAAATTCGCTCCATTTTGTCCACTAAAGACGCCGAGATCATTATCCATGCGTTTGTTACGCCTCGTCTCGATTACTGTAACGTATTATTTTCGGGTCTCCCCATGTCTAGCATTAAAAGATTACAGTTGGTCCAAAATGCGGCTGCTAGACTTTTGACAAGAACAAGAAAGTTTGATCACATTACGCCTGTACTGTATATACCTTTATATACATATATACATACATATATACCTATACTGTATATACCTTTATATACATATATACATACATATATACCTGTACTGGCTCACCTGCACTGGCTTCCTGTGCACTTAAGATGTGACTTTAAGGTTTTACTACTTACGTATAAAATACTACACGGTCTAGCTCCATCCTATCTTGCCGATTGTATTGTACCATATGTCCCGGCAAGAAATCTGCGTTCAAAAGACTCCGGCTTATTAGTGATTCCTAGAGCCCAAAAAAAGTCTGCGGGCTATAGAGCGTTTTCCGTTCGGGCTCCAGTACTCTGGAATGCCCTCCCGGTAACAGTTCGAGATGCTACCTCAGTAGAAGCATTTAAGTCTCACCTTAAAACTCATCTGTATACTCTAGCCTTTAAATAGACCTCCTTTTTAGACCAGTCGATCTGCCGCTTCTAATCTTTTTTCACCCATGTCCCCCCCCCCCCCCCCCCTCCCTTGTGGAGGGGGTCCGGTCCGATGACCATGGATGAAGTACTGGCTGTCCAGAGTCGAGACCCAGGATGGACCGCTCGCCTGTATCGGTTGGGGACATCTCTACGCTTGAGATGGTTTCCTGTGGACGGGACTCTCGCTGCTGTCTTGGATCCGCTTTGAACTGAACTCTCGCGGCTGTGTTGGAGCCACTATGGATTGAACTTTCACAGTATCATGTTAGACCCGCTCGACATCCATTGCTTTCGGTCCCCTAGAGGGGGGGGAGGGTTGCCCACATCTGAGGTCCTCTCCAAGGTTTCTCATAGTCAGCATTGTCACTGGCGTCCCACTGGATGTGAATTCTCCCTGCCCACTGGGTGTGAGTTTTCCTTGCCCTTTTGTGGGTTCTTCCGAGGATGTTGTAGTCGTAATGATTTGTGCAGTCCTTTGAGACATTTGTGATTTGGGGCTATATAAATAAACATTGATTGATTGATTGATTGATTGATTGAAAAAAATCTAGCTGTCAACACTGAATATTGCATTGTTGCATTTCTTTAAGCACCTGGGGATAGGTTGATTGGCAACACTAATTTGGCCCTAGTGTGTGAATGTGAGTGTGAATGTTGTCTGTCTATCTGTGTTGGCCCTGCGATGAGGTGGCGACTTGTCCAGGGTGTACCCCGCCTTCCGCCCGATTGTAGCTGAGATAGGCGCCAGTGCCCCCCGCGACCCCAAAAGGGAATATGCGGTAGGAAAGGGATGGATGTTGTTGAAGTATTATTCAATAAATATATTTATGTTTTATATTTTTGAATTGTTGCATTTTTTTAGAATATTTAAAAAATTAAAAAAATTTTTAAAACTGTCACTTAGCTTCAAGTACCCCCATTTGAGAACCACTAATCCAGGGTGTACCCCGCCTTCCGCCCGATTGCAGCTCAGCTAGGCACCATAACCCCCCGAGACCCTGAAAGGGACTAGCGGCAGAAAATGGATGGATGGAAGAAAAAAAGGGGGGCATTACGTGCCTTAAAAAAAAATGTTGTTTTTGCCCTTTTTTTTTGGAATATTTGCAATTCCGAATTGATGCCACCGGCCGTGCAGTTGGGTGTGGGATCCACTTAGATGTGTTCTATACCCAGCCTGTCATAACACATGCAGCGGGCTCCTCTGCAACAGTTTGATTAATGTGTCAGGACAAATGTGGGTCAAAATGAAGCATCCAACACGGCAGCTTCTTCCCTGCTTGTTCTTCTTTTTTTTCTTCTTCTTTTTCTTGTTCCCATTTCCCTTTGTGCTTTCTTCGTTTCAAAGCTCGCCTCAGCGGGGCCGTGTGTCTCTGCTGCACCACAGGTTGTGTGCGTCTAAGTGCAGTGTGTGTGTGTGTGTGTGTGTGTGTGTGATGAGATGTGACAAGCGCCTTCATCCTCCCCTCAGACACCGCGTTCCCCGACGCTGCGCCACCAGCTCCGTGCGGCGGCCTTTTCATCTTTCCTCCACCCGTTACTTTACTCCTTTTTCTTCTTCTTCTTCTTCTGCTGCTTCCCCGTCTCCCTCTTCTTATCGCGCTCACAGGTGGAAGAAAGGCGCGTGGAGGAATGAAAGGGACAAGATTCTAATTAGAGGGGGGGAGGCAGAGACAAAAGTATAACGAAGGGAAGCCACGGTAACACATGTAAAACACAAAGCCTTAATCTTAGAGAGTCTTTTGGAGGGATCTCTCTTTTCTCTCAGGCAACAGTGATGCCAGAAACACCAGAGGGATAGGATGTCATTATGTGCACACGGCGTGTGTGTTTGAGTGTGTACTCGCTCCACTCACTTACGTTGACTTACACGGTAGTGTAAGTTACCATGAATTGATTAACGTTGAAAAACTTATTCGGGTGTTACCATTTAGTGGTCAATCGTGCAGAGACAGAGTTAAATTTAGCTAATGAGGAGAACGCATGGCGCTGTACACTTAGTCACAGTCTCAGCCTACGCTTTAAAGGCCAACTGAAAGCCACTACTACCGACCACGCAGTCTGATAGTTTATATATCAATGATGAAATATTAGCATTGCAACACATGCCGGTACGGCCGGTTTAGTTTACTAAATTGCAATTTTAAATTTCCCTTGTTAAAAACATCCTGGAATGATGACGTGCGCGCGTGATGTCACGGACTGTAGAGGACATGTTAGCGCAGCACCATTTGCGGCTAAAAGTCGTCTCTTTTCATCGCACAATTAGACAGTATCCTGGACATCTGTGTTGCTGAATCTTTTGCAATTTGTTCAATTAATAATGTTCGTCTGTAATGGGACAGTAAACACAAATTACTTCATCACAACTTGTCTTTAGTTTAATCTGGTGATCACTTGCCACTTTTTGGCACAAGCACGCAATAGAAAGTGAGTATTTGAGTGTGTACTCGCTCCACTCACTTACGTGGACTTACACGGTAGTGTAAGTTACCATGAATTGATTAACGTTGAAAAACTTATTCGGGTGTTACCATTTAGTGGTCAATCGTGCAGAGACAGAGTTAAATTTAGCTAATGAGGAGAACGCATGGCGCTGCACACTTAGTCACAGTCTCACCCTACGCTTTAAAGGCCTACTTAAACCCACTACTAACGACCACGCAGTCTGTTTATATATCAATCAATCAATCAATGTTTACTTATATAGCCCTAAATCACTAGTGTCTCAAAGGGCTGCACAAACCACTACGACATCCTCGGTAGGCCCACATAAGGGCAAGGAAAACTCACACCTAGTGGGACATCGGTGACAATAATGACCCAGTGGGACGTCGGTGACAATGACGACTATGAGAACATGATACTGTGATACTGATGATACTGATGACTATGAGAACATGATACTGTGAAAGATCAATCCATAATGGATCCAACACAGTCGCGAGAGTCCAGTCCAAAGCGGATCCAACACAGCAGCGAGAGTCCCGTTCACAGCGGAGCCAGCAGGAAACCATCAATGATGTAATATTAACATTGCAATTCATGGTAACTTACACTACTGTGTAAGTTACCATGAATTGATTAACGTGTACCCCGACTTAAAGAAGTTGAAAAACTTATTCGGGTGTTACCATTTAGTGGTCAATCGTGCAGAGACAGAGTTCAATTTAACTAATGAGGAGAACGCATGGCGCTGCACACTTAGTCACAGTCTCACCCTACGCTTTAAAGGCCTACTTAAACCCACTACTAACGACCACGCAGTCTGTTTATATATCAATGATGTAATATTAACATTGCAATTCATGGTAACTTACACGGTAGTGTAAGTTACCATGAATTGATTAACGTGTACCCCGACTTAAAGAAGTTGAAAAACTTATTCGGGTGTTACCATTTAGTGGTCAATCGTGCAGAGACAAAGTTCAATTTAGCTAATGAGGAGAACGCATGGCGCTGCACACTTAGTCACAGTCTCACCCTACGCTTTAAAGGCCAACTGAAAGCCACTACTACCGACCACGCAGTCTGATAGTTTATATATCAATGATGTAATATTAACATTGCAACACATGCCAGTACGGCCGGTTTAGTTTACTAAATTGCAATTTTAAATTTCCCTTGTTAAAAACATCCTGGAATGATGACGTGTGCGCGTGATGTCACGGACTGTAGAGGACATGTTAGCGCAGCACCATTTGCGGCTAAAAGTCGTCTCTTTTCATCGCACAATTAGACAGTATTCTGGACATCTGTGTTGCTGAATCTTTTGCAATTTGTTCAATTAATAATGTTCGTCTGTAATGGGACAGTAAACACAAATGATTTCATCACGACTTGTCTTTAGTTTAATCTGGTGATCACTTGCCACTTTTTGGCACAAGACATGCAGTAGAAAGTGAGTGTTTGAGTGTGTACTCGCTCCACTCACTTACGTGGACTTACACGGTAGTGTAAGTTACCATGTATTGATTAACGTTGAAAAACGTATTCGGGTGTTACCATTTAATGGTCAATCGTGCAGAGAGAGTTAAATTTAGCTAATGAGGAGAACGCATGGCGCTGTACACTTAGTCACAGTCTCACCCTACGCTTTAAAGGCCTACTTAAACCCACTACTAGCGACCACGCAGTCTGTTTATATATCAATGATGTAATATTAACATTGCAAATCATGGTAACTTACACGGTAGTGTAAGTTACCATGAATTGATTAACGTGTACCCCGACTTAAAGAAGTTGAAAAACTTATTCGGGTGTTACCATTTAGTGGTCAATCGTGCAGAGACAAAGTTCAATTCAGCTAATGAGGAGAACGCATGGCGCTGCACACTTAGTCACAGTCTCAGCCTACGCTTTAAAGGCCTACTGAAAGCCACTACTAACGACCACGCAGTCTGATAGTTTATATATCAATGATGAAATATTAACATAGCAACACATGCCAATACGGCCGGTTTAGTTTACTAAATTGCAATTTTAAATTTCCCTTGTTAAAAACATCCCGGAATGATGACGTGTGCGCGTGATGTCACGGACTGTAGAGGACATGTTAGCGCAGCACCATTTGCGGCTAAAAGTCGTCCCTTTTCGTCGCACAATTAGACAGTATCCTGGACATCTGTGTTGCTGAATCTTTTGCAATTTGTTCAATTAATAATGTTCGTCTGTAATGGGACAGTAAACACAAATGATTTCATCACGACTTGTCTTTAGTTTAATCTGGTGATCACTTGCCACTTTTTGGCACAAGCACGCAATAGAAAGTGTGTGTTTGAGTGTGTACTCGCTCCACTCACTTACGTTGACTTACACGGTAGTGTAAGTTACCATGTATTGATTAACGTTGAAAAACGTATTCGGGTGTTACCATTTAGTGGTCAATCGTGCAGAGACAAAGTTCAATTTAGCTAATGAGGAGAACGCATGGCGCTGCACACTTAGTCACAGTCTCAGCCTACGCTTTAAAGGCCAACTGAAAGCCACTACTAGCGACCACGCAGTCTGATAGTTTATATATCAATGATGAAATATTAGTATTGCAACACATGCCAGTACGGCCGGTTTAGTTTACTAAATTGCAATTTTAAATTTCCCTTGTTAAAAACGTCCCGGAATGATGACGCGTGCGCGTGATGTCACGGACTGTAGAGGACATGTTAGCGCAGCACCATTTGCGGCTAAAAGTCGTCTCTTTTCGTCGCACAATTAGACAGAATCCTGGACATCTGTGTTGCTGAATCTTTTGCAATTTTTTCAATTAATAATGTTCGTCTGTAATGGGACAGTAAACACATATATATATATATATATGTATATGAATACACATATATATATATATACACATATATACATATATATGTATATACATATGTATATATACATACATATATATGTATTTATACATATATATGTATAAATATATACATATCTGTATATATATACATATATATGTATTTATATACATGTATATGTATTTATATATATGTATTTATATATACATGTATGTATGTATATATATATATATATATATATATATATATATATATATATATATATATATATATGAGCGACTATGAGACACCGAGAGTAACAAGCGGTAAAAATCAATTACAAAGGACAGATTTGAAAAAATCTATAAAAAAAAACAACAATTAAAAAAAAAAAAAGTTTTAACTTGGGCCAGATTTTGGACGCTGGCCATAGTTTGAGGACCCCTGGAATAAAGAAACAAACAATAATGATCATCATTTACCTTTCAGAGCAGAATTTTACTTCATTTCCTTTAAGTGGTTTCTCCGTCAAACACAACATCTGCAGCTTCTTCATTTTTTTCATGGATAAATGTTTACCGTTTGAAAAAAACAAATGAATGCCCTTGCCTGGCAATATAATTGCCTTTGTCAGTAACAGTGCTGTACTATGCTCAAACTACTTTGCTGGCATGTTTTGGTATGTTGTTTTCTTTCTTTATTTCAATAGCATCCGCTTATTCTTCACAGCGCTGTCCTTCACACTGGCTTTCTCCGTTCCCATGGATGGAAAAACAAAGCGCCGTCTTTCTCGCTATCCGCCTGCTGCGACAAGCGACTACGAGTGAGTGGTTTTCTCGGATTCTCTGGAGTTCACTGTGACATTTGCTACGCCAGTTTAAAAAAGAGATGTATCCTTGCGATTAGCATTGCAGGGAAGAGGAAGTCACAATAATTCCGCCTCTTTCATGATGTACAGAATATGATTAATTGCTGTGACATGTGAAGCTCCTGTGAAAAAATCTGATTATCCACACTTTTAAAATTTGCTTAATCCTGATTAATAACAGTACGTTATATGCTTACATCATTGAAATTCAAACATTTTCAATGTTTCAGTCTCAATGTCATGCTTAAACATTCTTTAAAATGTTTACGCTGCGATGAGGTGGCGACTTGTCCAGCGTGTACCCCGCCTTCCGCCCGATTGTAGCTGAGATAGGCACCAGCGCCCCCCGCGACCCCAAAAAAGGGAATAAGCGGTAGAAAAATGGATGGATGGAAAATGTTTACGTGTTGAATCATTTACTCGTTCAAAACAGTTCCGTCGAGATGTGAAATTTACCAACGAGCACACCAGTCAATCAATCAATCAATCAATGTTTATTTATATAGCCCCAAATCACAAATGTCTCAAAGGGCTGCACAAGCCACAACGAACATCCTTGGACATCCAGGGCAAGGAAAAAAAATCAACCTAGTGGGATGACAATGAGAAACCTTGGAGGGGATTAATCTATAGATTTTTTTTTTTCCGATTAATCTATAGTCAATCAATCAATCAATCAATCAATCAATCAATGTTTATTTATATAGCCCCAAATCACAAATGTCTCAAAGGACTGCACAAATCATTACGACTACAACATCCTCGGAAGAACCCACAAAAGGGCAAGGAAAACTCACACCCAGTGGGCAGGGAGAATTTACATCCAGTGGGACGCCAGTGACAATGCTGACTATGAGAAACCTTGGAGAGGACCTCAGATGTGGGCAACCCCCCTCCCCTCTAGGGGACCGAAAGCAATGGATGTCGAGCGGGTCTAACATGATACTGTGAAAGTTCAATCCATAGTGGCTCCAACACAGCCGCGAGAGTTCAGTTCAAAGCGGATCCAAGACAGCAGCGAGAGTCCCGTCCACAGGAGACCATCTCAAGCGGAGGCGGATCAGCAGCGTAGAGATGTCCCCAATCGATACAGGCGAGCGGTCCATCCTGGGTCTCGACTCTGGACAGCCAGTACTTCATCCATGGTCATCGGACCGGACCCCCTCCACAAGGGAGGGGGGGACATAGGAGAAAGAAAAGAAGTGGCAGATCAACTGGTCTAAAAAGGTCTATTTAAAGGCTAGAGTATACAGATGAGTTTTAAGGTGAGACTTAAATGCTTCTACTGAGGTAGCATCTCGAACTGTTACCGGGAGGGCATTCCAGAGTACTGGAGCCCGAACGGAAAACGCTCTATAGCCCGCAGACTTTTTTTGGGCTCTAGGAATCACTAATAAGCCGGAGTCTTTTGAACGCAGATTTCTTGCCGGGACATATGGTACAATACAATCGGCAAGATAGGATGGAGCTAGACCGTGTAGTATTTTATACGTAAGTAGTAAAACCTTAAAGTCACATCTTAAGTGCACAGGAAGCCAGTGCAGGTGAGCCAGTACAGGTATATATGTATGTATATATGTATATAAAGGTATATACAGTATAGGTATATATGTATGTATATATGTATATAAAGGTATATACAGTATAGGTATATATGTATGTATATATGTATATAAAGGTATATACAGTATAGGTATATATGTATGTATATATGTATATAAAGGTATATACAGTATAGGTATATATGTATGTATATATGTATATAAAGGTATATACAGTACAGGTATATATGTATGTATATATGTATATAAAGGTATATACAGTATAGGTATATATGTATGTATATATGTATATAAAAGGTATATACAGTACAGGCGTAATGTGATCAAACTTTCTTGTTCTTGTCAAAAGTCTAGCAGCCGCATTTTGTACCAACTGTAATCTTTTAATGCTAGACATGGGGAGACCCGAAAATAATACGTTACAGTAAGTCGGGGTCTTGTCGCTCACCTTTGCACGGGCGAAAACCTCAACCTATGGGGCGGCACAGCTCGGTTGGTAGAGTGGCTGTGTCAGCAACTTGAGGGTTGCAGGTTCGATTCCCGCTTCCGCCATCCTTGTCACAACATGGCTTGGACGTGGATTGTTTCTTCGATGCAAATGAGAATCAGCACGGGTGCGGCGTGGATGTGAGTACATGGTTGTTTATTTAATAAACAACAAAAAGCGCTCACAATGGAGGAAGAAACTTGGCTAAACAGTACAAAGGTGAAACAAAAACACTTGCTCGATTGGCATGAATGAACTATGAACAGAAACAGCACGATGGCATGAATATAATAAACTATAAACGAAACTAGCACAACGGCATAACTACAAAAAACGTACACGGCATGGAACTATGGACAAGGACTTAGAGGAGGTGCAGCATGGGTAGGGTGCGTGCGCATGTGAGAAGATCCCAGGACGAAGACAAGAAAAAGAGTGACTTAAATAGTTCTGATCATTAGTGAAAACAGGTGTGAGGCTGAGAACAGGGACGTGACAGGTGAAAACTCATGAGTTGGCATGGAAGCAAACAAAACCAGGAAGTGCACAACTTGACTGAATGTCCTAAATCAAAAACATGACATGACAAAACAAAACATGATCCATAGGTGTGACAATCCTAGTCACTGCCGTTGTGTCCTTGGGCAAGACACTTTACCCACCTGCTCCCAGTGCCACCCACACTGGTTTAAATGTAACTTAGATATTGGGTTTCACTATGTAAAGCGCTTTGAGTCACTAGAGAAAAGCGCTATATAAATATAATTTACTAATAATATAACTAGACGTACCAATTATGAATAAGTACCAGTAAATTAATTAAAATAATTGCACGATTATTGATATATAATTTTTGTTGCGATTAAAAGATTTATCTTTGACAGTCTTTGTAGACCAGAGGTGTCAAAGTCGTTTCCACTGAGGGCCACATCGCGGTTATGTTTGGACCCAGAAGGCCGCTTCGAATTGTGAACACGTATTATATTTTTTATTGCATTTTTTTAGTAAATTAAAAAAAAAAGTAAAAAAAATATGGTAAGTTCAATCAATCAGTTAATGTTTATTTATATAACCCTAAATTACCCGTGATCTTATCCTTTCGGTCATGACCCAAAGCCCATGACCATAGGTGAGGATGGGAACGTAGATCGACTGGTAAAATGAGAGCTTTGCCTTCCGGCTCAGCTCCTTCTTCGCCACAACGGATCGATACAGCGTCCGCATTACTGAAGACGTCGCACCGATCCGCCTGTCGATTTCACGATCCACTCTTCCATCACTCGTGAACAAGACACCGAGGTACTGGAACTCCTCCACTTGGGGCAGGGTCTCCTCCCCAACCCAGCAAGAGAACCTCGGACTCGGAGGTGCTGATTCTCATCCCAGTCGCTTCACACTCGGCTGCGAACTGATCCAGTGGGAGCTGAAGATCCTGGCCAGATGAAGCCAATCCGCCTGTTGATCTTACGATCCACTCTTCATCCTTCGTGAACATTTCTCCGTGTTACTTGTACTCCTCCACTTGGGGCAGGGTCTCCTCTGGCACTCCACCCTTTTCCGGGCAAGAACCATGGACTTGGAATTGGAGGTGCTGATTCTCATCCCAGGTGCTTCACACTTAGCTACGATCTGATCCAGTGAGAGGTGAAGATCCTGGCCAGATGAAGCCAATCCGCCTGTCGATCTCACGATTCACTCTTCCTTAACTTGTGAACATTTTTCCGAAGTACTTGAACTCCTCCACTTGAGGCAGGGTCTCCTCTGGCACTGTACCCTTTTCCGGGCCAGAACCACGGACTTGGACTTGGAGTTGCTGATTCTCATCCCAGTCGCTTCACACTCGGCTGGGAACCGATCCAGTGAGAGGTGAAAATCCTGGCCAGAGAAAGCCAATCGGCCTGTCGATCTCACAATCCACTCTTCCTAAACTTTTGAGCAAGACTCCGAGGTACTTGAACTCCTCCACTTGGGGCAGGGTCTCATCAGGAACTCCACCCTTTTCCGGGCCAGAACCACGGACTTGGACTTGGAGTTGCTGATTCTCATCCCAGTCGCTTCACACTCAGCTGCGAACCCATCCAGTGAGAGCTGAAGATCCTGGCTAGATGAAGCCAATCGGCCTGTCGATCTCACGATCCACTCTTCCCAAACTTTTGAACAAGACTCCGAGGTACTTGAACTCCTCCACTTGGGGCAGGGTCTCCTCTGGCACTCCACCCTTTTCCGGGCCAGAACCACGGACTTGGACTTGGAGTTGCTGATTCTCATCCCAGTCGCTTCACACTCGGCTGCGAACCGATCCAGTGAGAGCTGAAGATCCTGGCCAGATGAAGCCAATCGGCCTGTCGATCTCACAATCCACTCTTCCCTAACTCGTGAGCAAGACTCCGAGGTACTTGAACTCCTCCACTTGGGGCAGGGTCTCCTCAGGATCTCCACCCTTTTCCGGGCCAGAACCACGGACTTGGACTTGGAGTTGCTGATTCTCATCCCAGTCGCTTCACACTCGGCTGCGAACCGATCCAGTGAGAGCTGAAGATCCTGGCCAGATGAAGCCAATCGGCCTGTCGATCTCACGATCCACTCTTCCCAAACTTTTGAGCAAGACTCCGAGGTACTTGAACTCCTCCACTTGGGGCAGGGTCTCCTCAGGAACTCAACCCTTTTCCGGGCGAGAACCATGGACTTGGACTCGTAGTTGCTGATTCTCATCCCAGTCGCTTCAAGTGAGAGTTGAAAATCCTGGCCAGACGAATCCATCAGGACCATTATCTGCAAAAACCGGCCCCCAATATGTACAATTTATTCTCCAATTGGCGGAGCAAACAGGCAAACCCCTCAGAGAGAGGTATGCCCCACGATTCAAATCCGGACTGAGAGGCAGAGTTCTAGCTCGAGCCCAACATCCGTGACATATGACCAAACAACTGTTATTTCGAATGACTGGACATAACAGACACTTTGAAACCATGTAAAAATCCTTGTCTGTTCTAAAAGTATGCCCGACTTGCTCAAGTTTGAATTCTCTGAGTCGCCGGCAAAATGAAAATTAGGACAAAGGATAAGCTGGAAACACATATTTCCACCGAGTCTTCCCTTAGGTGATGCAGACAAATGTCTTGTTTGTTCACCGCTGAATGGCCATCATTCAAAGGGAGGGAGGCGGGGGGTGTGAGGGTGAGTGGGGTGGGGGGGTATGGCAACACAAACGCTCAGGGGAGCGGAATATTATTCTCCCGTATGAAGTAGGTTGCAAGAATATTACAAACCGGAATCATAACTGTCGCCCCAGAGGTGGGCAGGGAGACATCTGTGTAACTGAATAATCGTCAGATAAATACTGCGGATGAATGGATGGATGGATGGATGGATGGAAGGACGGGAGGATGGATGGACAAGTGTGTGCACGTGTGAGAGTGACAGCAAGCAGCTTCTCCATTCTCCATTAATAACAGCCACTAATCCCCTGATGTGATTACTTCTCTCGCTCTTCCCGGCTGCTTCCCTCCATCCTTAAATACTCCCCTCATTGAAAAGTGCCAGTCACTTGTCTCGTCTTCCACGGCGGGAGCTCGGCCGCCCCGATCCCCCCTAGAACTGATCCAAGACGTCCGGCGTGTTCAACTGCCAGGCAAGATGCAGATCTTCCTGGCGTGACGGTTTGCTTTAGCGGAGCTCGCCCCTGGGCAGGTGTATAAAAAGCCACGGCGTTGGCTAAAAGGGAGGGCGCGAGCAAATTTAAAGAGATTAGGAGCCATGGTTGTGTTCAAAAGCCCTGACATTTAATGCCGCCTGAATGAGAGGTGACGCGTGATGTGAATCCGACAAGCTACGGTTCAGGAAGTTCAGGCGTTTATGGAAATATCTCCCAGCGCTGAGGATTATGGGAGTGCAAAGAAATGCAACAAGCATGTCATTATGGTTATTTTTATCCCGAGTGGCAGGTTCAGAATGATTTTTTTTTCTCAAAGCGTTTCATGCGTTCACTCCATCGACATGAACTCTGATGAGTTTCTATGGAAACTTCTGTGAGAAGATTGGAATTGCATCCACTCAGCTCAAGATCTACTCAACAATAGCGTGCAATAAATGGCATTTAGGTCGCCGGTCTAAAGCAGGGGTGCACTTATTCAGCGGGCGAGCTACTTTTCAAATGACCGAGTTGAGGTGATCTAACTCATCTGCATATATATATATATATATATATATATATATTAGGGGTGGGCAAATTAATGCTTTAATTATGCGTTAACTCATCAATCTATTAACGCCGACAATTATTTTATCGCACATTTGCGTATGTTGTTTACATGCTTTTATTTTGTTAACGCCTTTTCTTAACAAGACGGCGTGGAGGGGCTCTTGGTAAAGATGCAACATTTGGCAAAAATAGCGGACAATTCTGCAAATTTCCTGGCTGGCTTACAGCGTGGTCACTCCGGGATCACTTACGACCGCCAGACAATTCTGGATGTGGATAGATCGGGCCGTTTTGGACTGAATGAGGCGTGCTTGCTAGAGCGGCTAGCTAGCATGGGAATACTTTGCCGGCTACATCCAGCGGCCTGTGAAGCAGCGGAGTATATGTGTTGTCTGTCTATTTATGAATAATGCAGACCAGGAGTTTTGGCTGAGTTCTTAACGTTTGCTTTCAGAGCGTGCATATCACAACATACAAGATGCCGTCATGGCGACACAACCTATACCGGGCTACCGCGCATGCTCCTCACTCCTGTTGCATGCTGGGTAGGGTAGTTCTTTTTTTTCCCTGGCTCATAACATCACAATATAGTACCATGTATATGCATTCAGTTTATCAAAGCACCAAGCAAACAATCGGAAAATTCCCATCATATCAATTCCTAGATATGGTCATAATTATTTTAAGTGCACTACGCAGAATAAACACAACATTATTAATATTGCTACTACGGATAATTTGATCAAAAATTCCCTAAAACAGCCCACTACCTATAATATAGGTTTTTTAAACATAAGATCCCTGATCAAAAAAATGTTTCTGCTGTTACCTCAGAAATTGCCTGTTCAGATGTTATGATTGTGGCTCAGAGATTTGTATGTAGATTATATTTATTTTCCATAACAAACAGGATAACTTAAATACCCTGGCAGTGGCAATAAGCTTAAATGTTTGTATTTACATTTTTGGAGTTGATTTTCATCAAATATGCTATTTAACTGCTACTGTTTAACAAGGACTGATTTAAATTGTGTTTGCACAACAAATGTTTTGGCGCTTTTGTTCATGTGGGAGAATATTCCAATAAAGGTGCACTACACACTACTTTTGAATTCATTATTGGGCTTTGCGTATACAATGCAGTTAATCGCGATTAATCGGAGAAATAGTGCGATTAACTTCGATTAACATTTTTAAACGTTGCCCAGCCCTAATATATATATATATATATATATATATATATATATATATATATATATATATATATATATATATATACATACACACACACAGGCCTCCATTTTTTACTTTTTAATGTCGAGGCAAGTGTTGCCTTAAAAGAAAAGTCATATTTTAGGACACGCAAGGCAAGTTGGAAGGACACCAAGGCAAACATTATTATATATACATGTGTGTATGTATATATATATATATATATATATATATATATATATATATATATATATATATATATATATATATATATATATATATATATGTATATGTATATATATATATATATATATATATATATATATATATATATATATATAAGGTGTCTATATAGTATGTAGATATACGTTAGGTCAGGAAAAAAACTGATTTGATAAAAATCCCCTGAAGAGCAGAGAAACATATATGGATGTGTGTGTATATATATATATATATATATATATATATATATATATATATATATATATATATATATATATATACACACAGGCCTCCATTTTTTACTTTTTAATGTCAATGCAAGTGTTGCCTTAAAGGAAAACTCATATTTTAGGAAACCTGTATGGATGTGTGTGTATATATACATATATATATATATATATATATATATATATATATATATATATATATACATATATATATGTAGATGTATATGTATATATATATATATATAAAATAATATATATATATATGTATATATATGTGTATATATATATATATATATATGCACACACAGGCCTCCATTTTTTACTTTTTAATGTCAAGGCAAGTGTTGCCTTAAAGGAAAACTCATATTTTAGGACACCCAAGGCAAGTTGGAAGGACACCAAGGCAAACATTATTATACATACATGTGTGTATGTATGTACATATATATATATATATATATATATATATATATATATATATTGCGATCCGTGACTCGGATCTTCACATATTATTGTTTATTTTTCCATCTTTATTCTCATTCTCCGTTTGATCCGTTTATTTCACGTTTAGTCCATCACCATGGTTACTTATTAGTTTCAGCTGTTACTCCTGGTTCCTGCACACCTGTTCTCTGTTAATCACCTTCCCTTTATAAGCCTTCCTCTTTTCATTCTTCTGCCTGGGACTCAATTTTCTTTTCACGCAACCTAACGTCAGGTATGCTTTTCTCGCTAGCTCATTAGCTCAGCCACCTAGTCATCTTTAGCTCACATGCTAATCATCTTTGTTTTTACTTTTTATGCCTTCATGCCAAGTCTTAGTTCTTTATATTTCCTAGCTTTCACGCTAGCGTCTTTTGTTTCCCTTTTTATTAGCTCCGGTGCTTTTGTTCAGAGCTCACCTTTTGTTAATACATTTTTAGATCCTACCTTTGTTGTGTTCTTCTTTTGACGCATCCACGAGGGAATCGAACCCGGTACCACGATGCCGAACCGGCGTTTTTCTATATATATATATATATATATATATATGTCTTGATTAGATTATCCAGAGAATAGTGCTCGATGCCGTGGTAGAGCGCAATATGTAGGTGTGGGAAAAATCACAAGACTACTTCATCTCTACAGAACTATTTCATGAGGGGTTCCCTCAATCTTTAGGAGATTGAGGGAACCCCTCATGAAACAGTTCTGTAGAGATGAAGTAGTCTTGTGATTTTTCCCACACCTACATATATATACATATATATATATATATATATATATATATATATATATATATCCACCCATCCACCTTCTTCCGCTTATCCAAGGTTGGGTCACGGGGGCAGTAGCCTAAGCAGGGGAATCCCGAGGCGTTCCCAGGCCAGCTGGGAGACATAGACTTTACCAAAGTGTCCTGGGTCTTCCCAGTGGCCTCCTACCGGTCGGACATGCCCCAAATACACATAATATAGTTGAGGCTTCTGCGGTTTATCCGTTATACAGTGTTAAATACTACCGGGGTGGAGCGGAATACACGTTAGGTCAGGAAAAAACAGAGGTTATTTCATCCATACGGGTTTCTCTGCTCTTCAGGGGATTTTTGTCAAATCAGTATTTTTTCCTGACCTAACATATATAGATATATATACATATATATATATATATATATATATATATATATATATATATATATATATATATATATATATATATATATATATATATATATAGGGAACGCCTCGGGATTCCCCTGCTTAGGCTACTGCCCCCGTGACCCAACCTTGGATAAGCGGAAGAAGGTGGATGGATGGATGGAGATATATATATATATGTATATATATATATATATATATATATATATATATATATATATATATATATATATATATATATATATATATATATATATATCACAGTGGACATGTTCAAAGATTCAAAGAATCTCTATATATATATATATATATATATATATGCATGTATGTGGATATATACATTTATATAGGTATATATCTTCTTTTATCTTATATACATTTATATTTTTCATTATTTATATTACTATATTATTGTGTATGCACCTTAGGGGATCTGCTCCAATTTCGTTGTTCTTTGAATCTTTGAACATGTCCACTGTGATAATGACGATAAAACTCTATTCTATAATGTGAAATATGTTCATTAATTTTTCACATTGCAAGGTAGGGAAAGCTCTGGAAATCTAAACAAAAATCCGAAACAAAAATACCTCACTATGTAACTCAGTAAGGTATACTTCCGTGAGGTAGACGGTGGTCTCTCAGTGACGTGAATAGTGCATTTCACTTAGTTTACTTGTTAGTGACGTCTCCATGGCAACCGTGACTGTATGCCTGACCTTGGAACACGCGCCCTGCTTTCCACTTCACTCGGGTCGGCTAATCACATCCCATCACACGTAAACAAAAGCGGTGCAAAGACAGATCTCGTGCAAAAATCCTATCCTCGGTGGGGAATTTTTAGATGCGACAAATTCTCCTACCACTCCCCATTTGTTTTTTTCCCCGAGATCTCAAGTCACCTTGATGCTTCTTTTAGCCGTGCGACTTAGTTTTTACTCTCACTCGCACGCTGACAAGCTTTGCTTCTAATTGGATGAAATGTTCCCTCAGTCAGTAGTGGGGCTGCTTGGCAAGACTTGAATCAATTAGTGCTTCTTTTATCACCAAATGAGCCGGTGGCTGCCGATGGTTTGACAAACTGCATCCGTGTCCCGTTTCATGTTTTCTTCCACTTCAACTCCTTTTTATTTTCCAGCTCCGCGTGCAGCGTTGCTCTGAGAAGGGCCAACATCTGGCGGTCGCTTCGGTCCCGGGGTCTTGCATTCATTTTCAGGCAACGTGGCCTGCAGACCAGTCCCTCCTGTGGAGATCAGCCTTTGGTGTGTGTGGTACTGTTAAGTCTCCACTTCCTGAGTGCTGCTGCCTTGATGTGGCAAGAACCTCAGCGCATGATGGATTGCACTAC
Organism: Nerophis ophidion; assembly: GCF_033978795.1. NCBI lineage: Eukaryota > Metazoa > Chordata > Actinopteri > Syngnathiformes > Syngnathidae > Nerophis > Nerophis ophidion. The sequence goes on from NC_084615.1 coordinate 4,880,880, forward strand.
TAACATTGCATCCTTGTCGCTAATACTGCTATTGTTATGGCCAAAGATCTGGGGCCATAACAGAAAGACACCAATCCGGTCCCCACGAGTTCAGATCAAGACAAGCGTGTTTGCAACAAATTCTTAAAAACACTCAAGTCAATCAATCAATGTTTACTTATATAGCCCTAAATCACTAGTATCTCAAAGGGCTGCACAAACCACTACCACATCCTCGGTAGGCCCACATAAGGGCAAGGAAAAACTCACACCCAGTGGAACGTCGGTGACAATGATGACTATGAGAACCTTGGAGAGGACGAAAGCAATGGATGTCGAGCGGGTCTAACATGATACTGTGAAAGTTCAATCCATAATGGATCCAACACAGCCGCGAGAGTCCAGTCCAAAGCGGATCCAACACAGCAGGGAGAGTCCCGTTCACAGCGGAGCCAGCAGGAAACCATCCCAAGCGGAGGCGGATCATACTGTTGTAGCGAAGAACTTGGACTAGTGGAAACACATTAGCAGAATCTTCCATTGACATGTGAACCTTGCCATCAATACTGGGTTCTAAACTTATGATTTACATAACCGAGGCAGTCCTCAAGGCACTACTGCTATTGTTATGGCCAAAGACCTGGGGTTGTTCAACTGGTGGCCCGGGAAAGACACCAATCCGTGGTCCCCACGAGTTCAGATCAAGACCAATCAATCAATCAATGTTTACTTATATAGCCCTAAATCACTAGTGTCTCAAAGGGCTGCACAAACCACTACCACATCCTCGGTAGGCCCACATAAGGGCAAGGAAAAACTCACACCCAGTGGGACGTCGGTGACAATGATGACTATGAGAACCTTGGAGAGGACAAAAGCAATGGATGTCGAGCGGGTCTAACATGATACTGTGAAAGTTCAATCCATAAGGGATCCAACACAGCCGCGAGAGTCCAATCCAAAGCGGATCCAACACAGCAGGGAGAGTCCCGTTCACAGCGGAGCCAGCAGGAAACCATCCCAAGCGGAGGCGGATCATACTGTTGTAGCGAAGAACTTGGAGCAGTGGAAACACATTAGCAGAATCTTCCATTGACATGTGAACCTTGCCATCAACACTGGGTTCTAAACTTATGATTTACATAACCGAGGCAGTCCTCTAGGCACTACTGCTATTGTTATGGCCAAAGACCAGGGGTTGTTCAACTGGCGGCCCGGGAAAGACACCAATCCGTGGTCCCCACGAGTTCAGATCAAGACCAATCAATCAGTCAATGTTTACTTATATAGCCCTAAATCACTCGTGTCTCAAAGGGCTGCACAAACCACTTCCACATCCTCGGTAGGCCCACATAAGGGCAAGGAAAAACTCACACCCAGTGGAACGTCGGTGACAATGATGACTATGAGAACCTTGGAGAGGAGGAAAGCAATGGATGTCGAGCGGGTCTAACGTGATACTGTGAAAGTTCAATCCATAATGGATCCAACACAGCCGCGAGAGTCCGATCCAAAGCGGATCCAACACAGCAGGGAGAGTCCCGTTCACAGCGGAGCCAGCAGGAAACCATCCCAAGCGGAGGCGGATCATACTGTTGTAGCGAAGAACTTGGAGCAGTGGAAACACCTTAGCAGAATCTTCCATTGACATGTGAACCTTGCCATCAATACTGGGTTCTAAACTTATGATTTACATAAACGAGGCAGTCCTCTAGGCACTACTGCTATTGTTATGGCCAAAGACCTGGGGTTGTTCAACTGGCGGCCCGGGAAAGACACCAATCCGTGGTCCCCACGAGTTCAGATCAAGACCAATCAGTCAATCAATGTTTACTTATATAGCCCTAAATCACTAGTGTCTCAAAGGGCTGCACAAACCACTACCACATCCTCGGTAGGCCCACATAAGGGCAAGGAAAAACTCACACCCAGTGGGACGTCGGTGACAATGATGACTATGAGAACCTTGGAGAGGAGGAAAGCAATGGATGTCGAGCGGGTCTAACATGATACTGTGAAAGTTCAATCCATAATGGATCCAACACAGTCGCGAGAGTCTAGTCCAAAGCGGATCCAACACAGCAGGGAGAGTCCCGTTCACAGCGGAGCCAGCAGGAAACCATCCCAAGCGGAGGCGGATCATACTGTTGTAGCGAAGAACTTGGAGCAGTGGAAACACATTAGCAGAATCTTCCATTGACATGTGAACCTTGCCATCAACACTGGGTTCTAAACTTATGATTTACATAACCGAGGCAGTCCTCTAGGCACTACTGCTATTGTTATGGCCAAAGACCTGGGGTTGTTCAACTGGCGGCCCGGGAAAGACACCAATCCGTGGTCCCCACGAGTTCAGATCAAGACCAATCAATCAATCAATGTTTACTTATATAGCCCTAAATCACTAGTGTCTCAAAGGGCTGCACAAACCACCACGACATCCTCGGTAGGCCCACATAAGGGCAAGGAAAACTCACACCCAGTGGGACGTCGGTGACAATGATGACTATGAGAACCTTGGAGAGGACGAAAGCAATGGATGTCGAGCGGGTCTAACGTGATACTGTGAAAGTTCAATCCATAAGGGATCCAACACAGCCGCGAGAGTCCGATCCAAAGCGGATCCAACACAGCAGGGAGAGTCCCGTTCACAGCGGAGCCAGCAGGAAACCACCCCAAGCGGAGGCGGATCATACTGTTGTAGCGAAGAACTTGGAGCAGTGGAAACACATTAGCAGAATCTTCCATTGACATGTGAACCTTGCCATCAATACTGGGTTCTAAACTTATGATTTACATAACCGAGGCAGTCCTCTAGGCACTACTGCTATTGTTATGGCCAAAGACCTGGGGTTGTTCAACTGGCGGCCCGGGAAAGACACCAATCCGTGGTCCCCACGAGTTCAGATCAAGACCAATCAATCAATCAATGTTTACTTATATAGCCCTAAATCACTAGTGTCTCAAAGGGCTGCACAAACCACTACCATATCCTCGGTAGGCCCACATAAGGGCAAGGAAAAACTCACACCCAGTGGAACGTCGGTGACAATGATGACTATGAGAACCTTGGAGAGGAGGAAAGCAATGGATGGGTTAGTTATATTTAACAGAATAAAATAATATAAAAAGGGCCGATAAAAAGTAACTGCGTGCGTAAGACGGCCCCCAGATCTAGACGGCACATACCTGGCTTTAACATATTTCTAGAGTAGCGCTGTCATTTAATACTTTTGTTAAGAGGGTTTTCCGTTCGGGCTCCAGTACTCTGGAATGCCCTCCCGGTAACAGTTCGAGATGCTACCTCAGTAGAAGCATTTAAGTCTCACCTTAAAACTCAGCTGTATACTCTGGCCTTTAAATAGACATCCTTTTTAGACCAGTTGATCTGCCGCTTCTTTTCTTTTTTCTCCTATGTCCCCCCCTCCCTTGTGGAGGGGGTCCGGTCCGATGACCATGGATGAAGTACTGGCTGTCCAGAGTCGAGACCCAGGATGGACCGCTCGTCGGGACCCAGGATGGACCGCTCGCCTGTGTATCGGTTGGGGACATCTCTACGCTGCTGATCCGCCTCCGCTTGAGATGGTTTCCTGTGGATGGGACTCTTGCTGCTGTCTTGGATCCGCTTGAACTGAACTCTCGCGGCTGTGTTGGAGCCACTATGGATTGAACTTTCACAGTATCATGTTAGACCCGCTCGACATCCATTGCTTTCGGTCCCCTAGAGGGGGGGGGTTGCCCACATCTGAGGTCCTCTCCAAGGTTTCTCATACTCAGCATTGTCACTGGCGTCCCACTGGATGTGAATTCTCCCTGCCCACTGGGTGTGAGTTTTCCTTGCCCTTTTTTGTGGGTTCTTCCGAGGGTGTTGTAGTCGTAATGATTTGTGCAGTCCTTTGAGACATTTGTGATTTGGGGCTATATAAATAAACATTGATTGATTGATAGTTAATCAGATTAATCACACTTTTGAATTTGGATTAATCATGATTAATCTCAGGTTATCACGTGCTTGTAATGGTACAACTTCTACAATTCCCCAACATTGTAGTGTGTCCAACAATTGTGTTCTATATCCATAATCCCCTAGCACCGCGCTCTTGTATCAATCACATTTTACGGACTATAAGGCGCACTTAAAATCCTTTCATTTTCTCAAAAATGCACCTTATAACCCGGTGCGCCTAATGTACGGAATAATTCTGGTTGGGCTTACCGACCTCGAAGCAATTTTATTCGGTACATGGTGTGATGATAAGTGTGACCAGTAGATGGCAGTCAAACATAATATATACATGTAGACTGCAATATGATGCCAGTAAACAACACCAAAACTTTAGATGTTCCATCGAAAATAAAGAACATTACACATGGCACTCAAAAATCCGTCAAAATGTTTCAGTACAACTTTGCGCTCTTGTATCAATCACATTTTACGGACTATAAGGCGCACTTAAAATCCTTTCATTTTCTCAAGAATGCACCTTATAACCCGGTGCGCCTAATGTACGGAATAATTCTGGTTGGGCTTACCGACCTCGAAGCAATTTTATTCGATACATGGTGTGATGATACGTGTGACCAGTAGATGGCAGTCAAACATAAGATATACGTGTAGACTGCAATATGATGCCTGTAAACAACACCAAAACTTTAGATGTTCCATTGAAAATAAAAAACATTACACATGGCACTCAAAAATCCGTCAAAATGTTTCAGTACAACTTTGAAGCCGCACTGCTTGATGGATTGTCGGCCCGTTACGGCTACTGTAGTCAGAGATACAAGTACTACTATGGTGTGTGAATAAGGACCGCAAAATGGCACCCATATTATGCATTTTGTTTCACAATATTATGCAAAAGCAACTTTTCTTCCCTTCTGGTACCTGCTAATGTGTATTTGAGATCTGCATAAGTCCTGAAAATTTGCGCACATCCGTCACTGTAGTCCGTGCCGATTACGTAGTCGATAAGCTTCTTCTTTTTCTCCATCTTCTTATTATGGGACATTCAACCTCCGCTGTTGCCATTTGTAATATAAAGTAGCATACAGTTCTAACTTATATCTAGCTATGGAAGTGCTAAAAACTACAGGTGTAGTGAGTTTACATTATTCATCCAGGGAACTTTAGTTGAATTAGAGCGTTCCGGTTGGACGTGCTTTCCACGGAACACAATTCTGGGGTTGTTATTGCACTAGTGAGCCACAGATGAGGAGATGCTGTTCCGTTATTGATTGAAGTGAAGTCTGAATGTCGTTAAAACAGTTAGCGCCATCTTTTGACACTCCTTCCACTCCCGTCCTTGCACGCTACACCGCTACAACAAAAATGATGAGGAGAAGACGCTGCCGAATGTGAATGTCGTTAAAACAGTTAGCGCCATCTTTTGACACTTCTTCCACCCCCGTCCTTGCACGCTACACCGCTACAACAAAAATGATGGGGAAAAGACGCTGCCGAATGTGAGCCACGTAAATAAGACCGCCCACAAAACGGCGCATCCTGAAGCGACTGTCAGAAAGCGACTCGAAGATGTTCTGTAAAACATAATCTATGCAACATTTTGACCAAAGAATCACAAATACATGTTATGTAGACCACAAGGAAGTGTTTTACATCTAGAAAAGAAAAACATTTTTAATTTGACTCCTTTAATGCGCCCTATAATCCGGTGCGCCTTTTGTGTGGGAAAAACCCCTGACTAGACCCGCTCATCACCAGTGCGCCTTATGGTCCGGAAAATAGGGCATATGTTTTAGTGTTATTTAAACCTAACTTTGCAGTTAGCTTGGCTATTATCGTCGCATGCTTGTTCCTGGCTTGATCCTGGTGTGTCACATGCTTGGCTACATCCTCATGAAAATGAGTCTTAAGATAATGAATTGAATAACGTGGATCCCGACTTAAACAAGTTGAAAAACTTATTCGGGTGTTCCCATTTAGTGGTCAATTGTACGGAATATGTACTGTACTGTGCAATCTGCTAATAAAAGTTTCAATCAATCAATCAAAAGAAATGCAGGTGTTTTATATTAGTTTAGGGGAGCTTGTTAGCCAGTACTGTAAAAAAAAAAAAAAAAATACAATGTCAACCAGAGCGGATCGGCCTTTGGCATTAATCGGATTACGTACTTTTGTACTTATCGGCGGTCGATTGATCGGCACATCCGTAGGATAAACAAAATATTGAAGTGTTAGTGTAATAGTGTGATGTTGTTGCGCTATATTATGAACGAGACAGGGTTTTATGTTTTATTTTGAAGTATTGGTTTTATTTTGAAGAACCGGATGTCCGGTACAGGAAGTGACTTTGGTGTCTTTTTCGGTTATTTACTTCCTCTTCCTTCGGACTTTTTAATGAGAAGGTAATAGTTCTTCACTTCATAGTGTAAATATTCTTCCTAAACGTTCCTAATACTTTAAAAGTTAAAACATTAATGTTGTGGGTCTAAGTGATGTGTTGTTTTAAGTAATTGTTATGCACGTTTTTGTTAATTAAGGAGTACTGCGTCGACTGTTTGAATTGTTTGGTCGTGTTTACACCACACAGGAGCGGATATCAGTCCGCCAGAAAGTAGAGACCTGTGTATGTGTTCCGTGTTTCAAACACAGGTATGTGGATTTATGCATTATTGATATTTTTTTGTGATGAAACGTTTTTTTAACGTAATTTAGATTATTATTTTTATATGAATAAATGTTGTTTTCTTCTTCTTCCCTCTGACTTTTTAATGGGAAAGAGCAGATATCAGTCCGCCAGAAAGTAGAGACCAGTGTATGTGTTGCCAACACAGGTATGTGAATGTGTGCATTATTAATATTTTTTTGTGATAAAACTATTTTGTTAATGTAATTTAAAATATTATTTTTGTATTAATGAAAGTTGTTTACTTCCTCTTCCTTCGGACTTTTTAATGGGAAGGAGACGATATCAGTCCGCCAGAAAGTAGAGACCTGTGTATGTGTTTTGTGTTTCGAACACAGGTATGTGAATTTATGCATTATTATTATTTTTTTGTGATAAAACGTTTTTTATAACGTAATTTAAATTATTATTTTTATATGAATGAATGTTGTTTACTTCCTCTTCCCTCGGAATTTTTAATGGGAAAGAGCAGATATCAGTCCGCCAGAAAGTAGAGACCTGTGTATGTGTTTCCAACACAGGTATGTGGATTTGTGAATTATTCATATTTTTTTTGTCATAAAACGTTTTTGTTAATGTAATTTAAATGATAATTTTTATATGAATGAGTGTTGTTTACTTCCTCTTCCTTTGGACTTTTTAATGAGAAGGAGCATATATCAGTCTGTCAGATATTAGAGACCTGTGTATGTGTTTCGTGTTTCCAACACAGGTATGTGAATTTGTGCATTATTATTATTTTTTTGTGATAAAACGTTTTAATGTAATTTAAATTATTATTTTTATATGAATGAATGTTTACTTCCTCTTCCCTCGGAATTTCTAATGGGAAGGAGCAGATATCAGTCTGCCAGAAAGTAGAGACCTGTGTATGTGTTTCCAACACAGGTATGTGAATTTGTGCATTATTAATATTTTTTTGTGATAAAACTATTCTGTTAATGTAATTTAAAATATTATTTTTATATGAATGAAAGTTGTTTACTTCCTCTTCCTTCAGACTTTTTAATGGGAAGGAGAAGATATCAGTCCGCCAGAAAGTAGAGACCTGTGTATGTGTTTCATGTTTCCAACACAGGTATGTGAATTTGTGCATTATTATTATTTTTTTGTGATAAAACGTTTTAATGTCATTTAAATTATTATTTTTATATGAATGGATGTTGTTTACTTCCTCTTCCCTCTGACTTTTTAATGGAAAGGAGCAGATATCAGTCCGCCAGAAAGTAGAGACCTGTGTATGTGTTTCCAACACAGGTACGTGAATTTGTGCATTATTAATATTTTTTGGGTCATAAAACGTTTTTGTTAATGTAATTTAAATTATTATTTTCATCTGAATGAGTGTTGTTTACTTCCTCTTCCTTTGGACTTTTTAATGAGAAAGAGCAGATACCAGTCTGTCAGATATTAGAGACCTGTGTATGTGTTTTGTGTTAACAACACAGGTTGCCAATAAATAATCACATTTTTATTTCAAAAAGTACACAACGCAGAATAAGACTCACTACATAACAACACTTGCCTGCCGTCTAAAGAAAACCAACATGGGAAGCTGTGCTATATCCATACAGACATACTGTACTACATATTCTTCTCCTGGAAGGATTATTCTACTCAATACAACTCTGACAGAGAGAGTTTTTTTTAGAACATCTAAAAAAACAAAAACAATGAAGGACTAACTTCATCTTATTTTTAAACATTTGTTCGTAGTTGTTTTTGGGATGAGTGGCCAATCAAAGCATTCTTATCAAAGCCGTTCAAGCCTTCCAGCCAATGGTGAACGCTTTGGTGTAAAGACGAGAGGAATTGCTTGTTCGTAGAGGATGTCCAGTAAATGTCGACGTTTTACTTGCAACAATCGTAGTACACAGTTGATTGCAACATCTATCAACAGCCATGGGTTTGTGGCTGCCTATTAAAAGCCCAAATATAAGCAGTGTTTAAAACATAGAGATTTCCTAGGAATCCATCCAAACAGTCATCTATTTTACCATTTATAAACACCAGGACATGTGGTATGAACTGGCATTTTGCTGACACTCCCATCATCCCGCATTGGTGAGAAAAGTCCTGGCCAGCAGTTAACCCAAATCTCTGCGGACATATCAAATCTCCTCCTCCAATTGAGAGATTTATTAGACAGATGGATGGAAATCTAGTTTGGCTACAGTGGCCCCTCATGAGGATGCTCTAGACTGATTGCCGGGTAAACAGGGGCTTGCTCAACGATGGCGCTCTGGCGCCCTCTGCCAGCACTTGGTGCATACAACAGGATAACTGCTAATGACATTAAAGGCCTACTGAAACCCACTAGGGGCTTCACGGTGGCAGAGGGGTTAGTGCGTCTGGCTCACAATACGAAGGTCCTGCAGTCCTGGGTTCAAATCCAGGCTCGGGATCTTTCTGTGTGGAGTTTGCATGTTCTCCCCGTGAATGCGTGGGTTCCCTCCGGGTACTCCGGCTTCCTCCCACTTCCAAAGACATGCACCTGGGGATAGGTTGATTGGCAACACTAAATTGGCCCTAGTGTGTGAATGTTGTCTGTCTATCTGTGTTGGCCCTGCGATGAGGTGGCGATTCGTCCAGGGTGTACCCCGCCTTCCGCCCGATTGTAGCTGAGATAGGCGCCAGCGCCCCCCGCGACCCCAAAAAAGGGAATAAGCAGTAGAAAATAGATGGATGAAAGCCACTACTACCCACCACGCAGTTTGATAGTTTACATATCAATGATGAAATATTAACATTGCAACACATGCCAATACGGCCTTTTTGGATTACTAAATTCCATCCATCCATCCATCCAATTCCTACCGCTTATTCCCTTTCGGGGTCGCGGGGGGCGCTGGCGCCTATCTCAGCTACAACCGGGCGGAAGGCGGGGTACACCCTGGACAAGTCGCCATCTCATCGCAGGGCCAACACAGATAGACAGACAACATTCACACTCACATTCACACACTAGGGACCATTTAGTGTTGCCAATCAACCTATCCCCAGGAATTGCAATTTTAAATTTCCTGGGACTTTTTTCTTGAAAACGTCGCGTAATGATGACGTGTACACGTGACGTCACGGGCTGTTATGAATATGAGGGCTGCGTACACACACAGCTAAAAGTCGTCTGCTTTAACCGCATAATTACACAGTATTTTGGACATCTGTGTTGCTGAATCTTTTGCAGTGTGTTCAATAATATTGGAGAAGTCAAAGTAGAAAGATGGAGTTGGGAAGCTTTAGCCTTTAGCCACACAAACACACGGTGATTACCTTGTTTAAAATTCACGGAGGTGAAACTTTAGTATGGATCACAGAGGACATGGATCCCGACTACATGTCAACCAGCAGGTTTCGGTGAGAAAATTGTGGTTAAAAAGTCGCCTCTTACCGGATATCAGCTGAGCTTGTGCCGTCCATACAGCTGCCGTCGACTTCCCCGAGACACTGCGCGTCAACACCCGGCCGTGGACGTACACTTCCGACTATCAGGTACTGTTAAACTCACTAAAACACTAGCAACACAATAGAAAGATAAGGGATTTCCCAGAATGATCCTAGTAAATGTCTCTAAAAACATATGAATCCGTCTCAATGCAACGCAATGTTTTGGCTTTTTTTCAACTTGTTTTTTTTTCTAGTCCGTCGCTATCAATATCCTCAAACACAAATCTTTCATCCCCGCTCAAATTAATGGGGAAATTGTCGTTTTCTCGGTCTGAATAGCTGTTTTTGTTGGAGGCTCCCTTTAAAGTCAATGTGAATATATGAGGAGCCCTCAACATGTGACGTCATCGTCTGCGACTTCCGGTAGAGGTAGGGCTTTTCTCCAGTTGCGAACTTTATCGTGGATGTTCTCTACTAAATCCTTTCAGCAAAAATATGGCAATATCGCGGAATGATCAAGCATCATCAATGGACCTGCTATCCCCGTTTGAATAAGAAAATCTCATTTCAGTAGACCTTTAAAGCAGGGTGGGGTCAAACTCATTTTATCCCAGGGGCGAGCCGGTCTATTAAAATCCATCCATCCATCCATTTTTTACCGCGTATTCCCTTTGGGGTCGCGGGGGGCGCTGGCGCCTATCTCAGCTACAATCGGGCGGAAGGCAGGGTATACCCTGGACAAGTCGCCACCTCATCGCAGGGCCAACACAGACAGACAGACAACATTCACACTCACATTCACACACTAGGGCCAATTTTAGTGTTGCCAATCAACCTATCCCCAGGTGCATGTCTTTGGAAGTGGGAGGAAGCCGGAGTACCCGGAGGGAACCCACGCATTCACGGGGAGAACATGCAAACTCCACACAGAAAGATCCCGAGCCTGGATTTGAACCCAGGACTGCAGGACCTTTGTATTGTGAGGCAGACGCACTAACCCCTCTGCCACCGTGAAGCCCTCTATTAAAATCATGGCATTAAACGAAAAAATAAAGACAACTTCAGATTGTTTTATTTGGCCAAATATAGAACAAACACATTCTGAAAATATTACATTAAAACTGTAAAAAAAAAATACCGGCAGCGGTAAAATTTAGATCCTTGAAGGAAAGAAGAAAGTGAATTAATGTTTATTACTGAATACATTTACATATGCATAAACATTTTTTTTTCTTTTGTATTTATTTTATGAATTAAGTAACGTTTATGACAACCTCCTTCCAAAAGACAATATAGAATGTGAGATATAACAGGATAATGCATACATTTATCATTTGTTTTCAAAAGTGGAAACATATTTTAGATTCTAGTTTTTATTTTTCATGCCTGTGGTTTGTTTTGGTCATGTTATGTTCTGCTTTTTTGGACATTTCGTTCTTGAGTTTTGCACTTCCTGGTTGGTTTTGTTTCTATAGTTACTCATTAATTTCCACCTGGTCTCAAGTCACGCCCCTGTCCTCAACCCTCACACCTGTTACTAATCATCATCATAGTCACTATTTAAAGCCATTCTGTTTCTGTACACTTTGAACTCTACCTACCCTCATGACCACAAACCTACCTGTCCCCTCATCTACCTTTATGCCTTGCCACGCTCTTTGTTATTCAGTCTATACCATTTAAGTTTTTGGTTTGTTTTGTGCCACATCTAGTATCTTCTGTTCGTTTGTATATAGTAATGCCATTGTGATGTTTTTGTTTGAGTATAGTCTAGTTTGTTCTCCGCCCATGTGCGCGTCCTTTGTTTTTCTGTTTTTGAATTATAGTGTTAAATTAATTAAATATGTACTCACACTCTCGTCTGGCTCGTGCCAATCTTCCTTTGCGTGGAAGAAGCAATACAAATCCAAGTCCATGTTTGACACTATTTTGAAGAAACTAGAATATAAAACGAGGTTTCACTTTTTTTGTGAAAACATGTTTTATATTCTAGTTTCTATTTTGAAGAAACTAGAATATAAAACATCTTTTATATTGTAGTTTCTTCAAAATACATGTGTTCATTCATAGTTTTGATGCCTTCAGTGACAATCTACAATGCAAAATAAAGAAAACCCATTGAATGAGAAGGTGTGTCCAAACTTTTGGCCTGTACTGAATACGATATTTTTTTGTTATTTGATTACATCTAGCGTAAGTTAACTTATTTTTTTACTGCTCCAATAAAAATACAGATAAAATATAATAATTTAAGAATTTTTAAATGTTTTACTTTAATGGACAGATTGTTTATTAGGGTGGAGTCCTTTGCCATGGGCCAAGGACCCTATTGAAACTGGTGCGTTTTATTATTCTTTCTTTCTTTCTTTATTCCGCACCTATGCGCTGTAATTTGACCCCCTTAACATGCTTCAAAACTCACCAAATTTGACACACACATCGGTCTGGCATGCCTTCCCAACTTATTAGGCAGCCAAACCAGAAAAATAAAAATTGCGCGCTAGCGCCCCCTAGGAAAAAAAAAACCAGACTGCTTGTAACTTCCGTTAGGAATGTCGTAGAGACATGAAACAAAAACCTCTATATAGGGCTGACTTAGACCTAGATTTCCTAATTGTACCTTCTAGGGCAAAAATCAACAAAAATTGAGCAAAAACCCATTCAAAGCAAAATTTTTGCAAAAAATGCTATTTTTGCCTCTTTGAGCTGTAATTTGACCCCCTTGAAATTCTTCAAAACTCACCAAATTTGGCACACACATCAGGACTGGCGAAAATTGCGATCTAATGAAAAAACCAAATCCCAATACTCAAAATTGCGCTCTAGCCCAATTTTTGAATAAAACATAGCAAAAACTGCTCCTAGGAAGAAAACACAAACAAAATTGCTTGTAACTTCCAGTAGGAATGCCGGAAAGACATGAAACAAAAACTTCTATGTAGGTCTCACTTAGACCTACATTTAGATAATTGACATCCTTCGGCAAAAATCAACAGGAAGTTAAAAATTACCCCTTCAAAATAAAAGTTTTGTAAAAACCCGTCACCTTTTTCAAACGTAAACTCCTCCGAGTGCGTTTGTCGTTTCGGCTTCAAACTCGCACAGGTGAGGGATTGAACCCTTCTGATTAAAAGTATAGAACAAAGTTTTGATTACTGCTTCGGTTTGGATTTCACGCGCCTTCAAAGAACCCCTGCTCAAAGTTTCCTAAAAAATGTATTTTTTGCCTCTTTGAGCTGTAATTTGACCCCCTTAAAATGCTTCAAAGTGCAAGTTAAAGCTCTACTATGCAAAGCGAAAGCCATTTATCAACAACATCCACAAAAAACGATCTGTAATTTGACCCCCTTAACATGCTTCAAAACTCACCAAATTTTACACACACATCAGGACTGGCGAAAATTGCCATCTAAAAAAAAACCAAACCCTAAAAATCTAATTTGTGCTCTAGCACCCCCTATGAAAAAACCCAGACAAAACTGCATGTAACTTCTGTTAGGAATGTCGTAGAGACATGAAACAAAAACCTCTATGTTGATCTGACTTAGACCAGGGCTTGAGTAGCGGCGGCAGCAGCCAAAGGCGGACCCGACCAACGCTGCTTGCAGCTTTAATTGAACATTGTACCCATTGGATATTATCAAGCCCAGTCAATGTGTAAAGGTCTATATAAATAAAGCAGGTATGGTAGAGTATGGTATTTTGGAGTGAAATTTGCCACGGTCTCTTCACTCATCGACGCATGCACTGACCTGATCACTGACTGTGACAACCCACTCCCCCTCCCGAAGTAACCACACACGTAAAAACACACGTGCGGTTTAAATAAATTGTGGGCTTAATCTGTGTATGTACATGATTAATATGATATATTTCTATGACTAATCGAGTTAAATCTGACAGCCCTAGTTTCTATATATTTCTACTGTGTTGGTGGATTAAATGGCAAGTAGTAAACACTATCATTGTCCAAATACTTCAGGACCTAAATATTCAAAACCCAAAACCAGTGAAGTTGGCGCATTGTGTAAATCGTGAATAAAAACAGAATACAATGATTTGCAAATCCTTTTCAACTTATGAATAGACTTCAAAGACGAGATATTTAATGTTCAAACTTTTCCTCTTTGATCTGGAGGACGTGACATCCACAGTTTCCAAAAACCATTTGAAATGTGGACTCGTCAGACCAAAGAACAGTTTTCCACTTTGCATCAGTCCATCTTAGATGAGCCCGGGCCCAGCGAAGCCGGTGACGTGTCTGGGTGTTGTTGATAAATGGCTTTCGAATTTGCATAGTAGAGTTTTAACTTGCACTTACAGAGGTAGCGACGGACTGTAGTTACTGAGAGTGGTTTTCTGAAGTGTTCCTGAGCCCAAATGGTGGTATGCTTTACACACTGATGTCACTTTTTGATGCCTTGCCACTTACGTGCAGTGATGTCTTCAATTTCTCTTAACTTTTTGATATTGCAGACCGTAGGTGGTATAGCTCGGTTGGTAGAGTGGCCGTGCCAGCAACTTGAGGGTTGCAGGTTCGATTCCCGCTTCCGCCATCCTAGTCACTGCCGTTGTGTCCTTGGGCAAGACACTTAACCCACGTGCTCCCAGTGCCACCCACACTGGTTTAAATGTAACTTAGATATTGGGTTTCACTATGTAAAGCACTTTTAGTCACTAGAGAAAAGCGCTATATAAATATAATTCACAATTCACAGATGGTGAAATCCCGACATTCCTTACATCAGTTCGTTGAGAAATGTTCGTAAACTGTTCGACAATTTGCTCATGCATTTGTTCACAAAGCGGTGACTCTCGCCCCATCCGTGTTTGTTAATGACTCAGAATTTCACGGAAGCTGCTTTTATAGCCAATCAAGGCACCCACCTGTTCCCAATTAACCTGCTCACCTGTGGGATGCTCCCAATAAGCGTTTGATGAGCATTCCTCAACTTTCTCAGTCTTTTTTGCCACTTGTGCCAGCTTGTTTGAAACATGTTTCAGGCATCAAATTCCAAATGAGCTAATATTTGCAAAAAATAACAAAGTTTACCAGTTCGATTGTTAAGTATCTTGACTTTGCAGTCTATTCAATTGAAGTTGAAATGGGTTTGCAAATCATTGTATTCAGTTTTTATTTACGATTTATAGAACATTCCAACTTCACTGGTTTGGGGTTTTGTATAAGGACATGAGTGTAAAGTCATGTCAGACCTGTGGGCTTTTTATCGTTTTTAGCTGTCAAACTGGATCTTAGTTTAGTACGTTACTTTTTTAAATGCTTTTTATTGTCCCGTAAAGATACAGGACCTCACAGCTCCTGCGTGGAGTCAGAGCTTCTGTAAAGTATCGCTCCATTGCTCAGCCACCTGCAGAAGGAGAGAGCATTTGACCCAGTCAGCATGTGTTGAGGGAAGAAAATACAGAATAGAACAAATTTACAAACCCCGTTTCCATTTGAGTTGGGATTTGTGTTAGATGTAAATATAAACAGAATACAACGATTTGCAAATCATTTTCAACCCATATTCAGTTGAATATGCTACAAAGACAACATATTTGATGTTCAAACTGATAAACATTTTTTTGTTTGCAAATAATCATTAACTTTAGAATTTGATACCAGCAACACGTGACAAAGAAGTTGGGAAAGGTGGCAATAAATAGTGATAAAGTTGAGGAATGCTCATCAAACACTTATTTGGAACATCCCACAGGTGTGCAGGCTAATTGGGAACAGGTGGGTGCCGTGATTGGCTATAAAAACAGCTTCCATGAAATGCTAAGTAATTCACAAACAAGGATGGGGTGAGGGTCACCACTTTGTAAGCAAATTGTCGAACAGTTTTAGAACAACATTTCTCAACGAGCTATTGCAAGGAATTTAGGTATTTTACCATCTGCGGTCCGTAAAATCATCAAAAGGTTCAGAGAATCTGGAGAAACCACTGCACATAAGCGATGATATTACAGACCTTTGATCCCTCAGGTTGTACTGCATCAGAAAAACGACATCAGTGTGTAAAGGATATCACCACATGGGCTCAGGAACACTTCATAAAACCACTGTCAGTAACTACAGTTGGTCGCTACATCTGTAAGTGCAAGTTAAAACTCTACTATGCAAAGCAAAACCCATTTATCAACAATACCCAGAAACACCGCCGGCTACGCTGGGCCCGAGATCATCCATGATGGACTGATGCAAAGTGGAAAAGTGTTCTGAAGTCTGACGAGTCCACATTTCAAATTATATTTGGAAACTGTGGACGTGGTGTCAGGGCTTCACGGTGGCAGAGGGGTTAGTGCGTCTGCCTCACAATACAAAGTTCCTGCAGTCCTGGGTTCAAATCCAGGCTCGGGATCTTTCTGTGTGGAGTTTGCATGTTCTCCCCGTGAATGCGTGGGTTCCCTCCGGGTACTCCGGCTTCCTCCCACTTCCAAAGACATGCACCTGGGGATAGGTTGATTGGCAACACTAAAATTGGCCCTAGTGTGTGAATGTTGTCTGTCTATCTGTGTTGGCCCTGCGATGAGGTGGCGACTTGTCCAGGGTGTACCCT
Source organism: Nerophis ophidion (assembly GCF_033978795.1). Taxonomy (NCBI): domain Eukaryota; kingdom Metazoa; phylum Chordata; class Actinopteri; order Syngnathiformes; family Syngnathidae; genus Nerophis; species Nerophis ophidion. The sequence goes on from NC_084615.1 coordinate 4,897,459, forward strand.
GCCTTCCGCCCGATTGTAGCTGAGATAGGCGCCAGCGCTCCCCGCGACCCCGAAAGGGAATAAGCGGTAGAAAATGGATGGATGGATGGGTGTAAAGTCATGTCAGACCTGTGGGCTTTTTATCGTTTTTAGCTGTCAAACTGGATCTTAGTTTAGTACGTTACTTTTTTTAATGCTTTTTATTGTCCCGTAAAGATACAGGACCTCACAGCTCCTGCGTGGAGTCAGAGCTTCTGTAAAGTATCGCTCCATTGCTCAGCCACCTGCAGAAGGAGAGAGCATTTGACCCAGTAAGCATGTGTTGAGGGAAGAAAATACAGAATAGAACAAATTTACAAACCCCGTTTCCATTTGAGTTGGGATTTGTGTTAGATGTAAATATAAACAGAATACAACGATTTGCAAATCATTTTCAACCCATATTCAGTTGAATATGCTACAAAGACAACATATTTGATGTTCAAACTGATAAACATTTTTTTGTTTGCAAATAATCATTAACTTTAGAATTTGATACCAGCAACACGTGACAAAGAAGTTGGGAAAGGTGGCAATAAATAGTGATAAAGTTGAGGAATGCTCATCAAACACTTATTTGGAACATCCCACAGGTGTGCAGGCTAATTGGGAACAGGTGGGTGCCATGATTGGCTATAAAAGCAGCTTCCATGAAATGCTAAGTAATTCACAAACAAGGATGGGGCGAGGGTCACCACTTTGTAAGCAAATTGTCGAACAGTTTTAGAACAACATTTCTCAACGACCTATTGCAAGGAATTTAGGTATTTTACCATCTGCGGTCCGTAAAATCATCAAAAGGTTCAGAGAATCTGGAGAAACCACTGCACATAAGTGATGATATTACAGACCTTTGATCCCTCAGGTTGTACTGCATCAGAAAAACGACATCAGTGTGTAAAGGATATCACCACATGGGCTCAGGAACACTTGATAAAACCACTGTCAGTAACTACAGTTGGTTGCTACATCTGTAAGTGCAAGTTAAAACTCTACTATGCGAAGCAAAACCCATTTATCAACAATTCCCAGAAACACCACCGGCTTCGCTGGGCCCGAGATCATCTATGATGGACTGATGCAAAGTGGAAAAGTGTTCTGTGGTCTGACGAGTCCACATTTCAAATTATATTTGGAAACTGTGGACGTGGTGTCCTCCGGAACAAAGAGGGAAATAACCATCTGGATTGTTATAGGTGCAAAGTTCGAAAGCCAGCATGTGTGATGGTATGGGGGTGTATCAGTGCCCAAGGCATGGGTAACTTACACATCTGTGAAGGCACCATTAATGCTGAAAGGTCCAAACAGGTTTTGGAGCAACATATGTTGTCATCCAAGCAATGTTATCATGGATGCCCCTGCTTATTTCAGCAAGACAATGCCAATCCACTTGTTACAACAGCGTGGCTTCGTAGTAAAAGAGTGCGGCTACTTTCCTGGCCCGCCTGCAGTCCAGACCTGTCTCCCATCAAAAATGTGTGGCGCATTATGAAGCGTAAAATACGACAGCGGAGACCCCTGACTGTTGAAGGACTGAAGCTCTACATAAAACAAGAATGGGAAAGAATTCCACTTTCAAAGCTTCAACAATTAGTTTCCTCAGTTCCCAAACGTTTATTGAGTGTTGTTAAAAGAAAAGGTGATGTAACACAGTGGTGAACATGCCCTTCCCCAACTACTTTGGCATGTGTTGCAACCAAGAAATTCTAAGTTAATTATTATTTGCAAAAAAAAATAAAGTTTATGAGTTTGAACATCAAATATCTTGTCTTTGTAGTGCAGTCAACTGAATATGGGTTGAAAAGGATTTGCAAATCATTGTATTCTGTTTATATTTACATCTAACACAATTTCCCAACTCAGATGGAAACGGGGTTTGTAGACACTCACATGTTGAGGTTGCCCTTCTTCCCCTTGAGCCCTGCGTAGGGACAAGCGATGGAGGATTAATTTATCAAACCGAAGCGGCGCTCTGTAACTCGGCGTACTTACGTCTTAGTTGCCACACAGTTACTATGGCGACGATGAACAGCATCAGCAGCACAACTGGAACAACGATGGCAACGAGGCGACCACTTGGAGCCTCATCCACCGTGCTTGTCTTGCAGGGGACACCACAGAACATCTTTTTGTTGTTGTCCTCCTCTCGTGGGCAGGATCATTAAAAAAAACAACCTTGCTAGTAGCAATAGTACTTCACATTGGTTCCTACTTACTGCAGCCTGAGTGTCAATCGATGTGGCCGTAGCGACGGCACCCTTTTGGGGACCTGTGCAAAGACAATGATGAGTAGTAGTATTACAGCCAAAATATACTACTAGTAGTAATGTAGCATGGATAAAGTCATGTTTTTTGAGGAAACAAAGGCAAAGTCACAATTGTATCGGAATGAGAAGAGTTTTTATTGCCATTGTTTGAGAACGGGTTCACAAACTAGGAATTTTACTTGGCACAATCGTGCAACACAAACATAAAACACACGGCACAGCTTTTTTCAGCAAGACAATGCAAAGCCGTATTCTGCACGTGTTCCAACAGCGTGGCTTTGTAGTGAAAGAGTGCGGGTACTAGACTGGCCTGCCTGCAGTCCAGACCTGCCTCCCACTGAATAAGTGTGGCGCATTATCTAGCGTAAAATACGACAACGGAGACCTCGGACTCTTGAACAACTTAAGTTTGATCACATTACGCCTGTACTGGCTTCCTGTGCACTTAAGATGTGACTTTAAGGTTTTACTACTTACGTATAAAATACTACACGGTCTAGCTCCATCCTATCTTGCCGATTGTATTGTACCATATGTCCCGGCAAGAAATCTGCGTTCAAAAGACTCCAGCTTATTAGTGATTCCAAGAGCCCAAAAAAAGTCTGCTGGGCTATAGAGCGTTTTCATTTCGGGCTCCAGTACTCTGGAATGCCCTCCCGGTAACAGTTCGAGATGCTACCTCAGTAGAAGCATTTAAGTCTCACCTTAAAACTCATCTGTATACTCTAGCCTTTAAATAGACCTCCTTTTTAGACCAGTTGATCTGCCGCTTCTTTTCTTTTTTCTCCTATGTCCCCGCCTCCCTTGTGGAGGGGGTCCGGTCCGATGACCATGAATGAAGTACTGGCTGTCCAGAGTCGAGACCCAGGATGGACCGCTCGTCTCTGTATCGTTTGGGGACATCTCTACGCTGCTGATCCGCCTCCGCTTGGGATGGTTTCCTGTGGACGGGACTCTCGCTGCTGTCTTGGATCCGCTTTGAACTGAACTCTCGCGGCTGTGTTGGAGCCACTATGGATTGAACTTTCACAGTATCATGTTAGACCCGCTCGACATCCATTGCTTTCGGTCCCCTAGGGGGGGGTTGCCCACATCTGAGGTCCTCTCCAAGGTTTCTCATAGTCAGCATTGTCACTGGCGTCCCACTGGATGTGAATTCTCCCTGCCCACTGGGTGTGAGTTTTCCTTGCCCTTTTGTGGGTTCTTCCGAGGATGTCGTAATGATTTGTGCAGTCCTTTGAGACATTAGTGATTTGGGGCTATATAAATAAACATTGATTGATTGATTGATTAAGCTGTACATCAAGCAAAAAAGGGAAAGAATTCCACCTGAAAAGCTTCAAAAATTGGTCTCAGTTCCCAAACGTTTACGGATTGCAGTTGAGTGTTCAGCGGCTGGAATGAGGATCGGCATTTTCAAATCTGAGGCCATGGATCTCAGCACGAAACCGATAGTTTGTACAGTCCAGGTCGAGAACGAGACTCTGTCCCAGGTGGATGAGTTTAAGTATCTCAGGGTCTTGTTCACGAGTGAGGGGAAAGATGGAGAAGGAAATCAGCCGGAGAAGCGGAGCAGCTGGGGCACTATTGCAGTCTCTCTGCCGCACTGTTGTGACAAACGAGAGCTGAGCCAGAAGGCAAAACTCTCGGTCTACCGAGCTATCTACATTCCTACTCTCACCTATGGTCATGAAATGTGGGTCATGACCAGAAGAATGAGATCTTGGATACAAGCGGCCGAAATGAGTTTCCTCAGAAGGGTGGCCGGCATCTCCCTTAGAGAGAGGGTGAGAAGTGTGAGGTGTTTTTCATCATTTTCAGCATTTTTGACGTTTTGGGCTGTTTTTGCCTTTTTCTTTCCCACTTTCCTGTGTGTCATTTCTGGGTGTATTTTTGACATTTCGGTCATTTTGGCTTTTCCCAGGATTTATGGAACTCAAACCCGGTAGGTAAATTTCAGCATTTTTGAAGTTTTGGGCTTTTTGTGTCTTTTTCTTCCCCGCTTCCCTTTGTGTCATTCCTGGGTGTATTTTTGACATTTTGGTCATTTTTTCTCTTCCCAGGACTTTTGGAACTCAAACCCAGGGAGGTAGTTTTGATAATTTTCAGCATTTTTCACAATTTGGCATGTTTTTGGCTTTTCTCTTCCCCACTTCCCTGTGCATCATTCCTGGCTGTATTTTTGAGATTTTGGCTATTCCTAAGATTTATGGAACTCAAACCCGGGTAGTCATTTTCAGCATTTTCAGCATTTTTGACGTTTTGGGCTTTTTGTGTCTTTTTCTTCCCCGCTTCCCTTTGTGCCATTCCTGGGTGTATTTTTGACATTTTTGTCATTTTTTTTCTCTTCCCGGGACTTATGGAACTCAAACCCGGGGGGGTATTTTTGATAATTTTCAGCATTTTTCACAATTTGGCATGTTTTAGACTTTTTCTTCTTCACTTCCCAGTGCGTCATTCCTGGCTGTATTTTTGACATTTTTTCTTCCCAGGATTTATGGAACTCAAACAGCCTTTTTGACGTTTTGGGCTTTTTGTGTCTTTTTCTTCCCCGCTTTCTTTTGTGTCATTCCTGGGTGTATTTTTGACATTTTGGTAATTTTTTCTCTTCCCGGGACTTATGGAACTCAATCCCGGGGAGGTATTATTGATCATTTTCAGCATTTTTCACAATTTGGCATGTTTTTGCCTTTTTCTTCATCACTTCCCAGTGCGTCATTCCTGGCTGTATTTTTGACATATTGGCCATCTTTGCTCTTCTCAGGATATATAGAACGGGTTGGTCATTTTCAGCATTTCTGACGTTTTGGGCGGTTTTTGCCCTTTTCTTCCCAGGTTCCCTTTGTGTCATTCCTGGGTGTATTTTTGAGATTTTGGTCATTTTGGCTCTTCCCGATAATTATGGAACCCAAAACCGGGTAGGTATTTTTGATCATTTTTAGCATTTTTCACATTTTGGGCTGTTTTTGTCTTTTTCTTCCCCGGTTCCCTTTGCGTCATTCATGAGTGTATTTTTGACATCTTGGTCATTTTTGCTCTTCCCGGTACTTATGGAACTCAAACTCGGGGAGGTATTTTTGATGATTTTCAGCATTTTTCACAATTTGGCATGTTTTTGCCTTTTTCTTTTTCATTTCCCTGTGCGTCATTCCTGGCTGTATCTTTTGACATTTTGGTCATTTTGGCTCTTCCCAGGATTTATGGAACTCAAACCTGGTAAGTAATTTTCAACATTTTCAGCATTTTTGACATTTTGGGCTGTTATTGCCTTTTTCTTCACAGCTTCCCTTTGTGTCATTCCTGGGTGCACTTTTGACATTTTGGTCATTTTGGCTCTTCCCGGGAATTATCAAACTCAAAACCAGGTAAGTAGTTTAGCATTTTTCACATTGTGGGCTGTTTTTGTCTTTTTCTTCCCCGCTTCCCTTTGCGTCATTCCTGAGTGTATTTTTGACATCTTGTTCATTTTTGCTCTTCCCAGGACTTATGGAACTCAAACCCTGGGAGGTAATTTTGATCATTTTTGGCATTTTTCACAATTTGGGCTGTTTCTGCCTTTTTCTTCCCCACTTCCCTGTGCGTCATTCCTGTGAAAATGTGTTTTTATGTACAAAATGACACACTCACCTTTCTCTCCAGTTGTGAAGGTGAGGATATTGCTGGCTTTACTGGTGCCGTGACTGTTTGTGGCAAACATGCGGATGTTGTACATGGAGGGATTTATCTCGATGATGGTGGCCTCTGTCTGGTTGGAGCTGAAGTCTACTACTGTCTTTTTAAAGTCCCATGAGCCTGTAGTTGTTGGGGGGAACAGTACATTGTTGTGTTGATTAAACAATTAGCTTGGTTTGAATCGTTCCACCGACCGTCCTTTACCATTCACTGCTTTATACTCAAGAAAATATCCGGTAATGGGGGCGCCTCCTTCAAACCCAGCAGTCCAGGAAAGAGAAACCGCATTGTCTTGGACCTCTTTTAACTCAACAACAGGAGGATCTGGGGACTCTGCCACAAAAGAGATGTTCACGGTGTAAAAAATAGTTTGGAACAACAGTGTATCCTGGATCATTATGAATTGTTTATCCTCTGTACCTGAAGAGAAACTTGTAGAGCTTTGTTGCCAGGTTGTGCTGCCATGAACCAAATCTGTCACGGAAGTCGTGTGATCTTTGGATGCAAAAGAAGTGAAATATTAGATAGAATACTATTGATGGGAAATTGAACTAATTGTATTAAGGCACAATAGAAAATGTTTTTTCAATCATTTTCCATATTACATTTGCAAAAATGATTTGCTAGTACAGGGTTATTCAACTGGTGGCCCCTGAATTCAGTCCAAAACTTGGGTGGCAAAATATTTTGCAGAAAATTCCTAAAATACTTAATTTGTCAGGCTTTCCCCTGACAGTTTGCCTGTTTTAGTTTTTTCCTCTGCATTTGTCTGTTTCCTCTGTGTTTAGTATCTCCTGTCTTTAGTTCCTGTCTAATGCTCTTATTTTGTCAGTTTCCTGTCTTGTTCTCTGAGCGCTGTGTTCCTTCTCAGCTGCGGCTGATTGGCACTTGGCCACACCTGTTGCCAATCAGCCTGCTCCTATTTGTACCTGCTTTGTCTTGTGTCAGTTGCTGGATCATTGTATTGTCGTTGCCACATGTCACTCTTGTCGTGCTACCTGTCAAGTCGTTTTGTTACAGCTACTACCTGTCGTGCTACATTTTGTCCTGGTCGTCGTAGCGGTAAGCTGTTTCTGTTAGCATTAGTTATTTCCAATTTTTCTGTTTGCTATCCACTAGCTTCCATGCTAAAGTTCCTTTTTGTTTTCTAGCTTCCAGTGCTAGCTCCCTTAGTTTGTTATTCCGCTCACGTGCGTGCTTTTTGTTTGTTTTTGTTTAGTTTTAATTAAATCATGTTTTCATATTCTATGGCTGCCTCCGTCTCTGCATCTTGGGGTTCGTCAACAACAAATAACTCTGACATAAGTGCTCCTGATGTATAGAGCACAGGTGTCAAACGCAATGCCCGGGGGCCAAATCGGGCCCGCTACATTATTTTATGTGGCCCGCGAAAGCCTGGAAATTATGTGTTAATAAAATGCTTAATCTTTTCTAACTAAATATATGTGTTCCTTCCCTTTTGACATTAAAAAGTATGTACTGCATGCAATTGCATATATTTTAAAATCCAATTTTATCAAAATCTAAATATGAAATTATCATGTATTAAAAAAAATGTATTAAAATAATGATAGATACGGTACTCAAATATCTGCTTGACTTATGATTTCAAAACAAATGAGCAATCAAATTGTAGACTGTAAAATTGACAATAGATTTTAGGGTTAAATTCCGCCGACTGAATTTTTTACCGTAAAATAAACTTTGCTACTGTTTTATTCCATACACAGTAAGACACTAAAACTTTAAAAAACAAGCAGAAAAACATTAAAATAACAAGATTTTATGTTAAAAACAATGGCAGTTCTGTTGCTTGAATTTTACCGCTAAAACAGTGGTATTGTTTTTTCATTCCATTTATTAAATTTTTTGTACATGCTGTAAAAAAAAACAACACAAAAAAAACACTGCTTTTACTGTAAAATTCTGGTAACTCAGCTGCCAGTTTTTAAAGTAAAATGTCAATATATTTTTGCAGCTAATGCAAAAATATATATTGTTAATATATTATATGTACACACATGTATATTCATATATTACTCATTGTTAAAATCGGCCCTCTGAGTGCAACCATAACTGCGATGCGGCCCTCAATGAAAACACATTTTACATCACTGGTATAGAGGAACTTAGACAACTATAAACGTGTCGGCAAATCCGTGCATTGACATTTTTACCTTGCTTGCAAACATAGAACACTGGCGTCCATTCTTGACCATCTGAGGCGGTCGTCAGGGCCGCCCTTTGAGTCCTTTCCTTTTTTGGCAGTGGCATTTTTTTTTTTTTTCATACTATTATTTGTGTAACTAAGGTGTTGCTCTAGCTCAGGGATGCCTACACTTTTTCTGCAGGCGAGCTACTTTTCAATTGACCAACTCGAGGGGATCTACCTCATTTATATATATCATTTATATTTATTTATTTATGAAAGAGACATTTTTGTAAACAAGTTAAATGTGTTTAATGATAATACAAGCATGTGTAACACATATAGATGTCTTTCTTTCACAAAGACAAGAATATAAGTTGGTGTATTACCTGATTCTGATGACTTGCATTGATTGGAATCAGACAGTAATGATGATAACGCCCACATTTTCAAATGGAGGAGAAAAAAGTTGTCCTTTCTGTACAATACCACATGGAAGTGGTTGGTTTTTTGGCATCTAATTCATCCAGCTTCCATACACTTTACAAGAAAAACATTGGCGGCAAATTCCGTAGCTTGCTTGATTGACATTCACGGCACCCGAGGGTCTTGTGAGATGACGCTGGCTGCTGCCAGTTCATTATTATGAAAACATGACAGAGGGGAAGGCGAGAAACACTTTTTATTTCAACAGACTTTCGCGCCGTCCCTTCCGTCAAAACTCTAAAGGCCGACTGCACATTTCCTATCTTCACAATAAAAGCCCTGCTTCATGCTGCCTGCGCTAACAAAATAAGAGTCTCGGAAAGCTGGCGTGCACAAGTGATGTGCACGCCAGCTTTCTGAGGGATCGCTTGAGCACGCCAGTTTTCCGAGACTCTGTATTTAGTTAGCGCAGGCAGCATGAAGCAGGGCTTTTATTGTGAAGATAGGAAATGTGCAGTTGGCCTTTAGAGTTTTGACGGAAGGTACGGCGCGAGAGTCTGTTGAAATAAAAAGTGTTTCTCGCCTTCCTCTCGGTCATATTTTCAAAATAATGATCTTGCAGCAGCCAGCGTCATCTCACAAGACCCTCCGGTACCGTGAATGTCATTTAAGTGACGTCTTGGTGAAGATTGATGATCACTCATTTTTAGGTCTACTGGTAGCTCGCGATCGACGTAATGGGCAACCCTGCTCTAGCTTGTTTACTTCAGCTGCAGTCAGTAGTCATTTGTTCAACTTCGGTAGTTTTTGTAGTGGTGTTCCTCAAGGTTCCATTTTAGGTCCTCTTTTGTTAATCCTTTGTCAGAGAGACTCAATGTTTTGCAGATGGTCCTTAATAATAGGAGAGCGCTCCTGTAACTCTGACAAAATAAATAGAATGTACAAAATATGGCTCCGCATCCATAGTTTCCAGGAAATGTGCTAGTATAATACAGTATTGTGGGTTTTTTACACTTATGTTTATGACTTTTATTTCCGTCTATGTTAGCCAGTCGGTGATACAATTATAGTGAAAGGAAGATAAATGTATTTGACAAGCTTTGGGCTTCAATTTTCCTTTTTTAACATGTTATTATGGTTATGATTTACCGTATATCCTTGAATTCCCGCCGGGCACTATTTAATTTAAAACCTCTTCTCACTCCGGCGCTTACCAAAGGCATGCGGTAAATTTAGGCCTGCGCTTATAAATTTGAGTGTGATGTAAGGATACCATCATGAAAAGCACATTTAATTAAAAAAAAAACGTTATTATGGTCTTACTTTTACTTATAAATGAAGTCCATGCCAGCTCTTCTGATCAAAAGCATCGATAACTTGTTTATAGAAGTCTTCCTTATCTTTCTTCAGTTTTAAAAGTCTCTCTGTCTTGATGGAGATCTTCCTTTATTACCTCCTGCTTTGATTGAAAGTCCAGTTTACAAAACTGTTTTATTTTAGATATGTAATCCTCCATGTTAAAAGTGCAAGCGAGAGGAAAAATTAAACGATCGCTGCTCACTCTTGCTGCTTGTTGTCACTTCTTCTGCAGCCGAGTAGTCGCAAGAAGGATCATTAGCGCCCTCTACCACCAGGAGGCGGGAGTCATTTAATGACTCATATTTGACACACGCAGCTACGGTATATTAATAAAACATAGGTGCTTACTGTTCTTTTTAGCATATTCGATAGCTTGGACCATTAATTCTACTGAATAGCTCTTAATCTTCTTCCCTTTATGCGATTTCAAATGGTTGAATTTAGCCTCCTCCATTTTGAAAATGATGATAGGTGAAATGTCACAAGTGACGTGACGAGTTTGACCCTGCGGAAATTCTAGACATGCGCTAATAAAAATAATATTTTGTGTCCCTGACTTTGTTACCTTGGATAAACCTGGTGGTATCTTCAATGCTCCATATGACAGTAAAGGGTGTGTTGATTGTTGCCTGAGTTGAAGTTTGGACAACTGAATAAAAAAAAAATATATATAAAACATAGAATTATCAATCGTGAGGTAATTTGTTCAAATCATAAAGTCCTGTGCAAAAAAAAAGTGACTTTAGCAATGACAAGTATGAGTATTTTTGACAAGTATGAGTATTTTTTTCCATTTAGGTTTTAGAGAAGCAGTTCTTTTGCAATTTTACATTGATATATTTTAATTTGTTATTTCCATACCTTACGGTTAGAGTCATGGCTCTTTCATGTATATTTGATTGGACAAATATACAGTACAGGCAAAAAAGTTTGGACACACCTTGTCATTCAATGTGTTTTCTTTATTTTCATGACTATTAGTCATGTTCGGTAGTCTGGATTATGTTTTTGTTATTTTCTGTTGTTTTGAACTCCATTAGGTCCTGTTTTTTGGTGCACTCTTGTTTGTTTTGGTTGCCATGGTGATTTATGATATTTCCCTGCCGCTGGTGTTTGGGCGCTCACCTGGTTGTAATCATGAGACTATTTAGACCGCCCTTGCCAGTCGGTCTCGCGACATTGCTAGTTTTCATGCCATAGTGTTGGCCCTGCGATGAGGTGGCGACTTGTCCAGCGTGTACCCCGCCTTCCGCCCGATCGTAGCTGAGATAGGCGCCAGCGACCCCAAAAGGGAATAAGCGGTAGAAAATGGATGGATGGAGTTCATGCTCCTTTCATGATTAGTTCACGCTGCTCTGTTCATGCCATAGTTCATTCATGCTGCTCATTTTCATGCCACAGTATGTCTTGTTTGTTCCAAGCCATAGTTTATGTTGTTTGTTTCATGCCACAGTTTTGTGTTTTTTCCACGCCGTAGATTGTTTGTTCCTTTTTTGAGTCGGATAATTAAATCATGTTCATACCTTCACGCCTGGTCCAGAGTAGTCCGTTTGCATCCCGGGAGAACAAATCCCAAAGCAAGCTATCATGACACTATTTACATTGTAGATTGTCACTGAAGGCATCAAAACTATGAATGAACACATGTGGAGTTCTTTGCTTAACAAAAAAAGGTGAAATAACCGAAAACATGTTTTATATTCCAGTTTCTTCAAAATAGCCACCCTTTGCTCTGATTACTGCGTTGCATAATCTTGGCATTCTCTTCATGAGGTTCAAGCATTAGTCACCTAAAGTGGTTTTCACTTCACAGGTGCCATAGTTTTGATGCCTTCAGTGACAATCTACAATGTAAATAGTCATGAAAATAAAGAAAACGCATTGAAATGAGAAGGTGTGTCCAAACTTTTGGCCTGTACTCTATATACTTTTTATATGTGAATGAGTTGGCGAGCTATATTCCAATTCACAAATAATGATATATGGTCATTGCTAAAATCATAAAACTTTTGCACAGCACCAATTATATCCACTTTCCCTGAAAGAAGTTCTATGATAAGTCACCCTCATCTAGCGTCGAGACGAAGGGTAGAGTTGAGGCAGGTCCAATTCCCGCGTTGGTCAAAGCCTGTATGATCACCCCGTACTTGGTGGAAGGCTTCAGTCCAGTCAGGATGAGGGTCTCCTGTTCCCGTGTGGCCCTGACACGTTGGTTTTGCCACCGTTTTAATTGTCTGCTCACAGGGTCGTACTCTCTGTAGCTGATGCTGTAACTTTGCAGAACCCCATTTCTCAGATCAGTGCTCGGAGGCTAAACACAAAATTATCATTATTAGCACTTTCAACTCTTCATAGGGTTGAATATAGGACACGTTTAGGACTTATTCCAGAAAATGTGACACTTTACTGCGTTAAAACCTCTAAAGGCTTAGTGGCCACGTGCGTGGACAGCACCTTTTAGCTCTTATTTCCAAAATGGTGTAAACTCCTGAGTTGGGGTCTTATGGCCACTTATGTGGACACTTATACTTCCATCTGGTGGTGTCAGAAGAGTATAACATACAATGGAATTTTGAAAAAAAAAGTGTAAAAATAAGAATTAGCATGTCACTAAACATGAAGTACACGTTTGTGTACTTATGGAGTAGGTACATCATATCAAAAGATGATTCTTAGTTTTTACTCTAATTAGGATCCAATAAGCCAGAATAGCAGAGAAAAATAAAAAAATAGCATGTAAACAAACAGCTTGGGCCTTAAGAGGTTTTAACACTAAACTAAAGATTATTCCATTAAAAGAAAGGAAGAAAAATGCTCTTACGAATACCCTATTTCTATTTCTTAAATAAAAACTTTAAAATAAACAAAGTAATTACAAGTGTGAGTAAGAAAACAGAAAAACTCAATATGTGCTTTTACACAAAAAATGTAAAAAAAACATAAGTTGTGTTTCTTAATTATGTTTTTACTAACCACCCAGTAAACAAATAAAAAAACTTTAAAAATATATATAATTAAATAAATACCTATTCTAAACAAAATAATTACAGTTGTGAGGAAGAAAACAGCAAAAGTCAATATGTGCTTTTACACAAAAAATATAAAGAAAAACACAAGTTATGTTTCTTAATTATGTTTTTACTAACCACCCAATAAACAAATAAAAAACTTAAAATATATATATAATTAAATAAATAACTATTCCAATTGTTTGGTGAAAAATAAGTAAATCTAACCCAGCAGGCACAAGACAATAAAAGAACGTTGAGAAGTTGTTGAATGAGGTCCTGATGTCGAGTAACGTTGGAACAACATGCTTTTTGACAACTTTTAATCAATGTTGCATCAGTGTTGATTTGCCCATTGCATTTTGGTCATTTCCCTACCAAAATTCTATAACACAAATACAACGTTGAAACAACATGCTTTATGACGACGTTTATTCAATGTCAGGTTGTGACGTTGACTTGATCTTTGAAATGTGGTCATTTCCCAACCAACAACGTGGATCCAACGTTGGACATCAAAGTTGTCTCAATTTGACGTTGTGTCAAAGTCAGTTTTAAAGGACATGTACGTATAATCAACGTTGCATCAATGTATTGTGCCTGCTGGGAATAAAAGTCTAAAATTATTAAATGTATAAATATTTTTGGTAACACTTTAGTATGGGGAACATATTGACCATTTATTAGTTGCTTATTAACATGCAATTTAGTAACATTGGCACTTAATTAGTCATTATTAAGTACTTATTAATGCCTTATTCTGCATGGCCTTATTATACAACAAAAGAGTCTTCCCTCAATAACCTCAGAGTACTTGTTTATTAGTAACCCTAACCCTAGTGTCCAAATTAAGTATTTGTTATTTACAATATGTTTCCCATACTAAAGTGTTATCATATTTTTAAATAAAACAAAAGACCAGTGAATAGTGAGACTTATTTCCTCCACCTCCTGTTTTCTTACCATTAGTGCATCAGGTCATGCTAAAAAGGTAAAAATTAATTTTTCTTTTAAAACATTTTTTTTAAATATTAGTTTTGGGTTGGAGTTTTTTCGTTTGTTTTTTTGTTATTTTTTACAAATTATGATTTTGCATTGGAGATGCTATTTTTTTGTGGGACTGTAGTTTTTTTATGTGACCAAAATAAAATAAATTAATAAAGTACAAATACAAATAAAACATTAAATTATTATTTTTATATTTTTAATTTATTAAATTAATTTTAATTTTTTTTATAAAAACATAGTATTCAACATTTGAAATGTTAATATATATGATTATAGCCAATGGCATAAAATAAGATTATTGAAATTCACTTTCTCGCCCCTTTATATTGAATTTTTTGTCAGTTTTTGTAAGATTTTTTTTTTTTTTTTTACAAATGATGATTTTTGGTTTGATGTGTCCAAAAGAAAATAAATAAATAAAATACAAGTACAACATTAGATTTAATTTAATCAAAACATTTTTTTTTTATTAAATTTATTTTTTTTAAATTATAAAAACATATTATTCAACATTTGACTTATAAATATATGATTATAGCCAATGGCATAATATATGATTATTGAAATTCACATTCTAGCCACTATATATTGGATTTGTTGTCACTTTTTTGTAAGATTTGTATTTATATATTTTTTTTACAAATGATGATTTTTTGGTTTGATGTGTCCAAAATAAAATAGAAAAATAAATAAAATACAAATACAACATTAAATTTAATTTATTTTAATTTAAAACATTTTTTCTTTGATTAAATTAATAAAAAATATATAAAAACATATTTTTCAACATTTGACATGTAAACATATATGATTGTAGCCAATGGCATAATATATGATTATCTAAATTCACATTCTTGCTACTATATATCAAATCTGTTGTCACTTTTTTGTAAGATTTTAATTTTTTATTTTATTTTATTTTTTTCAAATTATGATTTTTGGTTTGATGTGTCCAAAATAAAACAAATACATAAATAAAATACAAATTCAACATTATTTTTTATTTAATTTCATTTTTAAAAAAAAGTATTTCATTAAATTAATTAAAAAAAATGATAAAAACATATTGATCAACATTTGACATGTAAATATATATGATTATAGCCAATGGCATAATATATGATTATTGAAATTCACATTCTAGCCACTATATATTGAATTTGTTGTCACTTTTTTGTAAGATTTATTTATTTTTATTTTTTTTATATATTTTTTTTTTTAATTATAATTTTTGTTTTGATATGTCCAAAATAAAATAAATAAATCAAATACAAATACAACATTAAATTTAAATTAATTAAATTAAAACATTTTTTATTTAATGAAATAAATTTAAAAAAAATTATAAAAACATATTGATCAACATTCGACATGTAAATATATATGATTATAGCCAATGGCATTATATATGATTATTGAAATTCACATTCTAGCCACTATATATTGAATTTGTTGTCACTTTTTTGTAAGATTTTTTTTTTATTTTTATATATTTTTATTTTTATTATAATTTTTGGTTTGATATGTCCAAAATAAAATAAATAAATCAAATACGAATACAACATTAAATTTAAATTAATTAAATTAAAACATTTTTTATTTAATGAAATAAATTTAAAAAAAATTATAAAAACATATTATTCAACATTCGACATGTAAATATATATGATTATAGCCAATGGCATTATATATGATTATTGAAATTCACATTCTAGCCACTATATATTGAATTTGTTGTCACTTTTTTGTAACTTTTTTTTTTTTTTTTAACAAATTCAAAACCAAATTACTTAAGGGGATTTGTAGGTTCTAGATATGTTACTCCCCATCTTTAAAAAGTAAAAAACCTAATAAAAACGCCGGGTTTTAACCAAATCCATGCAATAATTAGGTTTTTTATTGCATGTAATTATACCAAATGTGTTTAGTCCGTATGTGGAATGTATTTTATTTTTTGGAATAAAAGCCTACTTTGCAAAGTTGATCCTCAGGGGTTTATAATGTTCAAAGGTTGGTGAAAAGTGTCACTTTACCTTCCAAGCGACTCTAATGCTTGTAGATGAGAGAGCAAGGAGTTGCATGTCCAAGGGTGGACCGTCCGGTGCTAAACAGGAACAACAACAAAAAAAGAAAAACGCTCAGCAAACGTATGACTATATAAATGTTCTTTTTTACTACCTGCTTCTTTGGTGGTGACTTTAAGAACGTTACTGGGCTCACTCATGCCTAAAATGTTAACGGCATACATGCAGAGGTTGTAGTTTCTAGCAGGGTGTAGGTCCACCAGAGAGACCCGTGTCAAGTTTGGATTGGACACCTCGGTCGTCACCGCAGAATCCCACGGATCTGTGCGGCACACCCGAGCACGGGATAAGAAAAGTCCCTTTCCCCAAAAAAATATTGCATGTGTCAGCATTACCATCTTGGCGCTTGATGTCGATCCTGTATGACGTGATGGGCCTTCCCCCGTCAAACACCTGAGACCAGCTGACAGTGAGACTCCTTTTCCCCACCTCCTGCATTTCCACCATGAGAGCATCAGGGCGCGCTACAGACGTAGAAATGCAATTTAGTAAACAGAGGAGTCGCATGGAAGCCTGCAGCCTGATCACATAGAGACGTGGCTGCATTCTAGAAGAAGTGCTTACTACTGTTTCCTCACAGCAAATATACTATATTGCCAAAGTATTTGGTCACCTGCCTTGAGTCACATATCCCGTCCCATTCCTGACCCAAAGGTTCCAACATGATGTCAGCAGCTATTCCAGTTTCAACTCTTCTGGGAATGCTGTCTACAAGGTTGTGTCCCATCCATCCATCTTCTTCCGCTTATCCGAGGTCAGGTCACGGGGGTAGCAGCCTAAGCAGGGAAACCCAGACTTCCCTCTCCCCAGCCACTTCGTCTAGCTCTTCCCGGGGGATCCCGGGGCGTTCCCAGGCCAGCCGGGGGAGACATAGTCTTCCCAACGTGTCCTGGGTCTTCCCCGTGGCCTCCTACCAGTTGGACGTGCCCGAAACACCTCCCTCGGAAGGCGTTCGGGTGGCATCCTGACCAGATGCCCGAACCACCTATCTGGCTCCTCTCGATGTGGAGGAGCAGTGGCTTTACTTTGAGCTTCTCACCCTATCTCAATTAATCAATGTTTATTTATATAGCCCCAAATCACAAATGTCTCAAAGGACTGCACAAATCATTACGACTACAACATCCTCGGAAGAACCCACAAAAGGGCAAGGAAAACTCACACCCAGTGGGCAGGGAGAATTCACATCCAGTGGGACGCCAGTGACAATGCTGACTATGAGAAACCTTGGAGAGGACCTCAGATGTGGGCAACCCCCCCCCCCTCTAGGGGACCGAAAGCAATGGATGTCGAGCGGGTCTAAGGGAGAGCCCCGCCACCCGGCGGAGGAAACTCATTTCGGCCGCTTGTACCCGTGATCTTATCCTTTCGGTCATGACCCAAAGCTCATGACCATAGGTGAGGATGGGAACGTAGATCGACCGGTAAATTGAGAGCTTTGCCTTCCGGCTCAGCTCCTTCTTCACCACAACGGATCGATACAGCGTCCGCATTACTGAAGACGCCGCCTGTCCATCTCACCATCCACTCTTCCCTCACTCGTGAACAAGACTCCTAGGTACTTGAACTCCTCCACTTGGGGCAGGGTCTCCTCCCCAACCCGGAGATGACACTCCACCCTTTTCCGGGAGAGAACCATGGACTCGGATTTGGAGGTGCTGATTCTCATTCCGGTCGCTTCACACTCGGCTGCAAACCGATCCAGTGAGAGCTGAAGATCCCGGTCAGATGAAGCCATCAGGACCACATCATCTGCAAAAAGCAGAGACTTAATCCCGCGGCCACCAAACCGGAACCCCTCAAAGCCTTGACTGCGCCTAGAAATTCTGTCCATAAAAGTTATGAACAGAATGGGTGACAAAGGACAGCCTTGGCGGAGTCCAACCCTCACTGGAAATGTGTTCGACTTACTGCCGGCAATGCGGACCAAGCTCTGGCACTGATCATACAGAAGGTTGTGTTTTATAGGAATTTTCTATCATTCTTTCAAAAGCGCACACTGATATTGGTCGACTAGGCCTGGCTCTCAGTCTCCGTTCTAATTCATCCCAAAGGCGTTCTATCGGGTTCATGTCAGGACTCTGTGCAGGCCAGTCAAGTTCATCCACACCAGACTCTTTCATCCGTGTCTTTGTGGACCTTGCTTTGTTCATTGGTGCACAGTTATGTTGGGAGAGGAAGGGGCCCCGCTCCAAACTGTTCCCGCAAGGTTTGGAGCATGGAATTGTCCAAAAATTTTTGGCATCCTGGAGCATTATATTATATTTATGAGCGAGTAAATTTCACGACTGGATTCGTTGCACAGGTGGCATCCTATGACAGTTCCATGCTGGAAATCACTGAGCTCCTGATAGCAATGGGTTAGAGCAGGGGTCGGGGACCTTTTTGGCTGACAGAGCCATGAAAGCCAAATATTTCAAAATGTATTTCCGTGAGAGCCATATCATATTATTTAACACTGAATACAACTAAATTTGTGCATTTTTAAGTAAGACCAACATTTTTAGAGTAGAATAAGTCTCTTATTCTTTTGGATAACATTGTTATTCTGAAGCTAACCAATAATAAATCAAATGTCATGTCTGTTGATCATGTTTTTGTTTGGCCATGTGCTGTTTGTCCTTTGGACTCTTTAAGTTCCTTTTTTTTCCACTCCCTTGTCTTGTTTCCTTGGTTACTCATTTTGTCCACCTGTCTCTGGTGGACAAAATGCCCGCTCACCTGCTTCCCGAACACTAATCAGAGGCAGTATTTAAGCTCGTCTTTGCCAGTCAGTCGCCCTGGCGTCAATGTGATCTTTTCTTGCTTTCATGCCTTGCCATAGTTTCGTGCTTCATGCCAAGTAAGTTTTGTTTGATTTATGTTCATAGTCTGTTTATGCGTTAGCTTTGTTCCTTAGCCCAAGTTGTGCCTCCACTGTGAGCGATTTTTGTTTGTATCTTTTTTTAGTTTAAATTAAATCATGTTTTTACCTAAAACGTCTGCCTTCCTGGGAGAACGACCCTGCAGCAAGCTGCGACCCCATTGTGACATAAAATACTTCTTACCATTAATTCCGACTTCTTGAACAGGTGCGGTAGAAAACGGATGGATGGATTTAAATGCATGAGAATGTTTTATATTTTTGCACGTTATTTTTAGCACTGTGATTACCAGCGAAATTAAGCAATGTCAGCTAAGATTTATCTGAGAGCCAGATCCAGTCATCAAAAGAGCCACATCTGGCTCTAGAGCCATAGGTTCCCTACCCCTGGGTTAGATATTCAATTCTAAACACCTGCAACAATCCATCCTGAGAGTGTGAACTGCACAGAACCTTTTAAAAAGGTTTTATTACTATTTAATACCAAATGGCAAGAATTGGTTTTAATCAAAAATCGTGTTGAATAGAGATTCGATTCTAAACCCCAAGAATTTGAATCAAATCGGATCATGAGTTGTTGTAAGAGCCGCATCCCCAATAGATGAACAACTGCAACAAATCATCCTGAGAGTATCAACTGTACAGAACCTTACCCCAAACATTACTAAAGTCATTGCAAAGTATCAAGCTTCAACAAAAGTGCGTGAAACAAGATCAAACACCAAATGTTGGCAGCTCTGTAACTATATAAGACATACCGAATTTCCTTGAATTGCCGCCGGGTATATAGTATGCACCTGCCTAGAATTACTGCTGGGTCAAACTCCTTTCGCAAAATAATTAGCGCATGCTTAGCATTATTGCCGGCTCAGGATTAACGCCGGGTCGAACTCGTTTCGCAAAATATTATTTTTATTAGCTCATGTCTAGAATTTCCGCCGGGTCGAACTCTTTCGCAAAATAATTAGCATATGCCTAGAATTTCCACCGGGTCAAACTCGTCACGTCACGAGTGACACATCACCTGTCATCATTTTCAAAATGGAGGAGGCTGATTTCAATAATTTGAAATCGCATAAAGGGAAGAAGATTAAGAGCTATTCAGTAGGATTTAAGGTCCAAGCTATTGAATATGCTAAAAAGAACAGTAAGCAGCTATGATTTATTAATATACCGTAGCTGCGTGTGTCAAATAGGAATCATTAAATGACTCCCGCCTCCTGCTGGTAGAGGGCGCTAGTGATCCTTCTTGCGACTACTCTGCTGCAGAAGAAGTGACAAAAAGCAGCAAGAGTTTATTT
The DNA here is from genome assembly GCF_033978795.1 of Nerophis ophidion. Lineage (NCBI taxonomy): Eukaryota > Metazoa > Chordata > Actinopteri > Syngnathiformes > Syngnathidae > Nerophis > Nerophis ophidion. The sequence goes on from NC_084615.1 coordinate 4,917,614, forward strand.
TTTCCTCTCGCTTGCACTTTTAACATGGAGGATTACATATCTGAAATAAAACAGTGTTCTAAACTGGACTTTCAATGGAAGCAGGAGGTAATAAAGGAAGATCTCCATCAAGACAGAGAGACTTTTAAAACTGAAGAAAGATAAGGAAGACTTCTACAAACAAGTTATCGATGCTTTTGATCAGAAGGAGCTGCGCATGGACTTCATTTATAAGTAAAGGTATGACCATAACAACGTTTTTTTTAATTAAATGTGCTTTTCATGATGGTATCCTTACATCACACTCATATTTATAAGCGCAGGCCTAAATTTACCGCATGCCTTTGGTAAGCGCCGGAGTGAGAAGAGGTTTTAAAATAATTAGCACTCTGGCGGTAATTCAAGGAAATACGGTAATTGATTTAAAAAAAATTGGTAATGGTGGATTATTGGGATATGATATTCTGGGATGTTAAAAAGAACAACAATGTACACAGAAACAAACCGAAAACCATGACCACAATCCTTGATAAGATCCGTAAACTGTTTTGACTTTGAAATTTTGACTCTGACACAACTGAAGTTAGTTTAGCACAGGGGTCGGGAACCTTTTTGGCTGAGAGAGCCAAGAAGCCAAATATTTTAAAATGTATTTCCGTAAGAGCCATATAATATATTTTTTAACACTGAACACAACAAAACGCATGCATTTTTAGGAAAGACCAACATTTCTAGAGAGGTCCCTTATTCTTTGTAATAACATTGTTATTCTGATGCTAACTGTGGAGGGGGCGTGGCCTGTGGGCCTGCAGCAAAGCGGGGTGTTGCCGGTACCGGCCTCGAAATCAGCGACCGGTGCGTAGAAGGCCCACCTGGGCCTTTTTTTATCTGATCACCTGTCGCTATGTCATAAGCAGCAGCCAAGAGGAGAGACGGGCTTGGGGATAGAAACCAGAGCGCGAGCGAGAACAAAAGAGAAAAAGACAATTGCTGGAAAGCAACTGAGAGACTTATTGAAAAATAAAACAATATTGTAACCCTGAAACAGGCTCTGAAGAACCACACTAACCAATAATAAATAAATGACTTCTTACCAACTTCTTGAACATAAAAATGGATAACAATGTTTTATATTTTGAACGTTATTTTTAACACTGATTACAAGTGGAATTATTCATTATTTATCGTGTTAAGCAATGTCAGCTCAGATTTACCTGAGAGCCAGATGCAGTCATCAAAAGAGCCACATCTGGCTCTAGAGCCATAGGTTCCCTACCCCTGGTTTAGCAGGTCTGGAAAAATAGATTTTCTCTGCTTTTCCGGAAACACTGCACCACCCCTTATGTCTTTTTGACGCCTCTTAGTGGAAGCCCAACTTACATTTTGAATACGACAGCAAAAACTGTAGAACCTCAGCATTTTGAAGTGTCCTCACCTGGTACCACCGTCAGGGTGATCTGATGTTTGCGATCGTTGAACCAGCCTGGGACTTCCACACGGCAGCCGTACGTCCCGGTGTCTCTCTCTTCAACCTGTCTGATGGTCAGCGACACGTCGCCCTCGCCGATATTACCCATAAGCAGGTAACGCTCAGATAGTCTGCTGGTCACCGTCGTTCCATCGGTCTGGATGAGTTGATTTGCACAGCCTCTGTTCGGGATCGGCCCTCGTCCCCAGCACGTTGACAGCTTGCCATAGTACCCAGAGTTGTAGACGCACGTTAGGGTAACATCCGACCCCACTTTGACCTCCAGGCCCGCTGAGAAGCTGCAACCTGAAAAGCCAGAAAATATGCTTTAGTATCACAAACAAATGCCAGGGAAAAAAGTTTTACCTAGAAGAAGGCAGAGGCTGCAACCCAAGCTGACAAAAGAAGTCATTGTCATATGCACTTCACATAGGACTTCATCCACCTGCTGCCGGACGCTCAATTAGACCACAAGCGGGTTTTCAGCGTTGAAAAGTTTCCGAATCACATGACGCCGTCCTTGATTTGCTCACACAAACATTTCTGCAGGCCGAGGTGGGATGTGCAAAAAGGTCCGCTTCCTTTTCTGTGGTTTTGGTTCCTTCTCCTCCAAGTGCCAAGCAGTTTCCATTTTTGATGAATCGACAAAGAGCAAACTTTGGAGCTAATGAGTGGTCAGAGGTAACAAATGAAGTAGTCTGAACTCAGAGGTCAATCAGTCATTTTTGCAGTTACAAATTTGAGCAATGCCCCGTAGGCACTCATCCATTAGAAGAAGGCTGCTTGACGTTTTCAGGAAATTGTAACTCCCAAAATTCTTTTTTTGGGGGGAACACAGTTTACCACAATATCAAAACACATTAATCAAGGCGAACACGGACAATTTTGAACTAAATGAATTATGTGTTTAAAGGGAACTGCACTTTTTTTGGAAACCTGTCTATTGTTCACAATCATTGTAACAATAACATATTTTTTTCAGGATTCTAAAGATGATAATAAACACCATTGTACCCTTCAAAAAACAACTTCAAAATCCTCCATAAGCATTTTATACACACTCTGCAAGTCTATATATGATGTAGTAACAGACACATTCATAACAATATGTAACAAGTACAATATTTACCGTATTTTGGTAATTTTATGCATTACTGGAACTTATTCCCTCAGCACATTTATTTCCGTTCCCATAGCGACACACTTCCGACTTCTGGCAACAAATGTGTGTTCGTACTTCCAGAAAAAAACGTGTGTGTGTTGTAATCATTGCAGATTTGATATCAGACAACAAAGATGACCATTTTTGGACAAATAAGGATTCACAACCTTTTTGCACCTGAATATACAGAGGATGAACTGCTGCCTAACGAAGTAAGCATGAAGACGGGGCAAAATGTTGGGAGCAACGCACTTCCGACTTCCATAAACAACTGTGTGTTTGTACTTCTAGAAACAAACGTGTGTTTGTGTGTTCTAATCATGGCAGATTTTGGAACAGACGACGAAGACGACCATTTTTGGACAACTGAGGATTCACAGACATATCTTTTTGCACCTGAATATACAGAGGATGAACTGTTGCCTAACGAAGCAAGCATGAAGACGGGGCGAAACGTTGGGAGCAGACGGAAGTCAAGAGAGTGAGGTCGGCATGACTTAACGGTTAAAATGTGGGACTTGGAGCCAAGCTATGCCGACAGAAATGGTGCTCTTCCCCAAAATCAAACGGAAAAACTCCCCCGGCCAACTTGACCAAGAGTAAAATTCACCATTGTACCCTTCAAAAACAACTTCAAAACCCCCCATAAAGGTTTTATGGACACTCTGCAAGTTTATATATAATGTAGTAACAGACACATTCATAACAATATGTAATGAGTTCAATATTTACCGTGTATTTGTCATTTTATGTCTTACTGGAACTTATTTCCTCAGCACATATATTTCTGTTCCCATAGCAACGCACTTCCGACTTCTGGCAACAACTGTGTGTTCGTACTTTTAAAAACAAACGTGTGTTTGTGTGTTGTAATCATGGCAGATTTGGCAAAAGACAACGAAGACAACCATTTTTGGACAAATAAGGATTCACAACCTTATCTTTTTGCGCCTGAATATACAGAGGATGAACTGCTGCCTAAAGAAGTAAGCATGAAGACGGGGCGAACCGTTGGGAGCAGACGGAAGCCAAGAGAGTGAGGTCGGCATGACTTAACGGTGAAAATGTGGGACTTGGAGCCAAGCTATGCCGACAGAAATGGTGCTCTTCCCCAAAATTAAACGGAAAAACTCCCCCGGCCAACTTGACCAAGAGTAAAATTCACCATTGTACCCTTCAAAACCCCCCATAAAGGTTTTATGGACACTCTGCAAGTTTATATATAATGTAGTAACAGACACATTCATAACAATATGTAATAAGTTCAATATTTACCGTGTATTTGTCATTTTATGTCTTACTGGAACTTATTTCCTCAGCATATTTATTTCCGTTCCCATAGCAACGCACTTCCGACTTCCGGCAACAACTGGGTGTTCGTACTTCCAGAAACAAACGTGTGTGTGTTGTAATCATGGCAGATTTTGGAACAGACAACGAAGACGACCATTTTTGGACAAATGAGGATTCACAGACATATCTTTTTGGGCCTGAATATACAGAGGATGAACTGCTTCCTAAAGAAGTGAGCATGAAGATAGGTTGAAAGGTTGGGAGCAGACGGAAGTCAAGAGAGTGAGGTCGGCATGACTTAATGGTGAAAATGTGGGACTTGGAGCCAAGCTATGCCGACAGAAATGGTGCTCTTCCCCAAAATCAAACGGAAAAACTCCCCCGGCCAGCTTGACCAAGAGTAAAATTCACCATTGTACCCTTCAAAAACAACTTCAAAACCCCCCATAAAGGTTTCATTGACACTGCAAGTTTATATATAATGTAGTAACAGATACATTCATAACAATATGTAATAAGTTCAATATTTACCGTGTATTTGTCATTTTATGTCTTACTGGAACTTATTTTCTCAGCACATTTATTTCTGTTCCCATAGCAACGCACTTCCGACTTCCGGCAAGAAATGTGTTCGTTCTTTTAAAACAAACGTGTCTTTGTGTGTTGTAATCATGGCAGATTTGGCAACAGACAACGAAGACGACCATTTTTGGACAAATGAGGATTCACAGACATATCTTTTTGTGCCTGAATATACAGAGGATGAACTGCTACCTAAAGAAGCGAGCACGGAGACAGGGTGAAATGTTGGGAGCAGACGGAAGCCGAGAGAGTGAGGTCGGTGAGACTTTACGGTGTAAATGTGGAAGCTATGCCGACTGAAATGGTGTTCTTCCCCAAAATCAACAGGAAAAACTTCCCTGGCCAATTTGACAAAGAGCCCACTGCTGCCCCTCGCCTCCCAGGGGGTGATCAGGGGGATGGGTGAAATGCAGAAGACAAATTTCACCACTGGAATAAGCAGGGGCGTCCATGAAAAAGACGGCGCTTGGATGGCAGTATTTGTTGTTCCAAAACCTGAATGTACTTTTCAGCATTAATGGTGCCTTCACAGATGTGTAAGTTACCCATGCCTTGGGCACTAATGCACCCCCATACCATCACACATGCTGGCTTTTCAACTTTGCCTCGATAACAGTCTGGAGCATGGGTGTCAAACTCTGGCCCGCCGTGTAATTTAATTTGGCCCTTGAGGCAATATCAAATCAACATTAGAGCTGGCCCGCCGGTGTTATACAGCGTCGGTGCTGCTGTAACACCGCATTCACCGCTAATACTCATACTTGTCAACCCTTCTAATTTTCCCAGTAGACTCCCGAAGTTCAGTGCCCCTCCCGAAAATCTCCCGAATTTCTACCGATTTCCACCTGGACAACTATATCGAGGGCGTGCATTTAAGGCACTGCCTTAAGCGTTCTCTACAACCTGTCTTCACGTCCGCTTTTCCTCCATACTAACGTGTCACATAATATTTGTGCCTTTTACACACACACACAAGTGAATGCAAGCATACTTGGTCAACAGTCATACAGGTCACACAGAGGGTGGCCGTATAAACAACTATAACACTGTTACAAATATGCGCCACACTGTGAACCCACACTAAACAAGAATGACAAACACATTTCAGGTGAACATCCGCACCGTAACACAACAGAACAAATACCCAGAACCCCTTGCAGCGCTAACTCTTCCGGGAAACTTCCAGCAAACTGACCAATAATTAAAGTTTTATTCATGCATTTTCTCTTGCTATTTCAAGGCTTGAATGATTGGTTCATTCATTATTGTTATTTTATTTTCAAATTTACTATCAGCCTGTGGAAAAATGTTTGTATTTACCTCAGAAGATTGCAAATAGAAAAAAAGGCATTACATTTTTATTTAAATTTTATTTGATATGCCATTGATATTCTTTTAATTATTATTATTATTATTTGAAACTGGATTTTGCATGTCACTAAAGTTACATAAGCCTTGCTTGTTCAATATTTAATGCAAAACTTGTTTGGGTCCCTATTAAAAGATTAAGTTGTTCAACCTTGGCCCGCGGCTTTGTTCCGTTTAAAATTTTGGCCCACTCTGTATTATGAGTTTGACACCCCTGGTCTGGAGGGTCCGCTTCTCCTTTGGTCCCATGTCTAATATTTCCAAAAAACAATTTGACCACAGAACACTTTTCCACTTTGCATCAGTCCATCTTAGATGATCTCGGGCGCAGAGAAGCCGGCGGCGTTTCTGGATGTTGTTGATAAATGGCTTTCGCTTTGGATAGTAGAGCTTTAACTTGCACTTACAGATGTAGCGACGAACTGTATTTAGCGACGGTGGTTTTCTGAAGAGTTCCTTAGCCCATGTGGTGATATCCTTTAGAGATTGATGTTGGTTTTTGATACAGTCCCGTCTGAGGGATCATTCAATGTTGGTTTCTGGCCATGCTGCTTACGTGGAGTGATATTTCCAGATTATGTTTGTATATAAATATGCATTTTAAAGGCTAATTGGTTGTTAATATTAACTTACATTGACATTAACTAACATTGTCCGGGTTTTATTGGATGCATTTTCAAAGTGATTTTGCCACCTAAGGATTGTGACCGATGGGCAAAATTATAAAGAAAGTGAAGTTCGCCTTCACAATACAATGGGATTATGCGGGTATAAATAGAGTCGCTCACAGGCAACTGACCCTTGTTTTATAGACTGCTGAGTGTGTATCTTAGTCTAGTCTTTAGTAACCCCAGCATATGACTTCCTCTTTCAGCGCACCCAAAAACCAACTCGACAAACTTAATACATGCATGGAATTATTCAGATGGCCTTGTTTGTTTGTGGCTTGAAGTTAATAAACTGCAACTAACATAATGGGGAGGGAAAAAAATCAATTTCTATTCACCCCATAACTTATTTCAATCAATCAATCAATGTTTATTTATATAGCCCCAAATCACAAATGTCTCAAAGGACTGCACAAATCATTACGACTACAACATCCTCGGAAGAACCCACAAAAGGGCAAGGAAAACTCACACCCAGTGGGTAGGGAGAATTCACCTCCAGTGGGACGCCAGTGACAATGCTGACTATGAGAAACCTTGGAGAGGACCTCAGATGTGGGCAACCCCCCCTCTCTAGGGGACCGAAAGCAATGGATGTCGAGCGGGTCTAACATGATACTGTGAAAGTTCAATCCATAGTGGCTCCAACACAGCCGCGAGAGTTCAGTTCAAAGCGGATCCAAGACAGCAGCGAGAGTCCCGTCCACAGGAAACCATCTCAAGCGGAGGCGGATCAGCAGCGTAGAGATGTCCCCAACCGATACACATCCTGGGTCTCGACTCTGGACAGCCAGTACTTCATCCATGGTCATCGGACCGGACCCCCTTGTGGAGGGGGGGGACATAGGAGAAAGAAAAGAAGCGGCAGATCAACTGGTCTAAAAAGGAGGTCTATTTAAAGGCTAGAGTATACAGATGAGTTTTAAGGTGAGACTTAAATGCTTCTACTGAGGTAGCATCTCGAACTGTTACCGGGAGGGCATTCCTTTGAATCATTGTTTTTTTCCCCCAGCTAGAGGCTAAACACTTCTCTAAACATGGAGGAAAGAACAATACCTGATCAACTGATTAGTCTTGCTGATTGGTTTTTGGTGGCAATAGAGATTCATGTCAAAATTCACAAATAACAAGAAGAAGAAAAAAAAAAATCAACAAAACACGTCGACTTCAAGCCTTTGAAAAATGCTGCCATTAGGTCTTGGAGTTGGAAATTATTTATGGCATTGTCGAAACAGAAGAAAGCGAGCGTTATTGATAAACAACAGCCTTCAAAATACATTTTGTCATTAAAATGTCTTGTAAAAAACACACAATGAAGCCTAAAGCACTGCAAATCATATATCCAGAGAATAGTGCTTGATACCGTGGTAGAGCGCAATATGTAGGTGTGGGAAAAATCACAAGACTGCTTCATCTCTACAGAACTGTTTCATGAGGGGTTCCCTCAATCATCAGGAGAATTTAATGGAAGCATTCACATACAATGGTATGAACTCGTTTGGAGTTTCCTCCTCTCCCAGCTTGCTAGCCTCAACCTGAACCTTGGTATTTACCGTGATGATGGACTAGCAGTGTGCCGCGCCTCGCCAAGGAGCAGCGAGAATACCAAGAAGCGCATATGCCAAATCTTCAAAGAAAACGGCCTACGGATCACGATTGAAGCCAACAAGCAAACCGTCAACTTCCTCGACATCACTTTCAACCTGAGAATTAACAGCTACCAACCATTCACGAAACCCAACACAACACTCCAATACGTTTACCGTGACAACAACCACCCACCCACCACCACGAAAAGAATACCTACCGGGATTAATGAAAGGCTATCGATGCTGTCATTTAGCAAAGCTGAATTCGACCAAGCAAGCCCCCCGTACCAGAAAGCACTTGATGAAAGCGGATACAACTTCACCCTCACCTATGAACCCACGCCAGGAAACCAACCAAAAAAGAGCAGAAATCAAAACAACATCATCTGGCACAGCCCGCCATTCAGCAAAAACGTCTCAACCAATATCGGCCACAAGTTCCTCACTCTGATTGACAAACACTTCCCCAAAGGCAACACCCTAAGAAAAATATTCAACAAGAACAACATTAAATGAAGCTACAGCTGTATGAATAACATACAACAAATCATTTCAAACCACAACAAAGCAATTGCAAAAGGACTGCCTACCCCCAGACTAAACGACTCTGAAACCAATAAGGAATGTAACTGTCGCAAGAAACCTGATTGCCCTCTCAACGGAGGGTGCTTACAGACATCAGTCGTTTACCAAGCAAAGGTAACACGCAAGGACATTGACACATCCGACACGTACGTAGGATTTACCGAAGGAGCGTTTAAAACCAGATGGAATAATCACAAGGCCTCCTTTGGAAACCAGACTTTGCGGAATTCTACAGAACTCAGCATACACATTTGGAACCTCAAAGACAATAATGTTGAATATTCAATAACATGGCAAATTCTTGCATCCAGAAAACCCTACAACAGTGGTAATAAAAGATGCAACCTATTCTTAAAAGAGAAACTGTTTATTATATATCACCCAGATCTGTCATCCCTCAACAAGCGCAGTGAAATCATTTCAACATGCCGCCACGGACGGAAACACCTCCTAGGTAACACATGAGCCAATCACCACACCCTACGCCTGCTTGTACCCACCCACTCTGTGCCCTATATAAACCATTGTATGTGAATGCTTCCATTAAAATCTCCTGATGATTGAGGGAACCCCTCATGAAACAGTTCTGTAGAGATGAAGTAGTCTTGTGATTTTTCCCACACCTACATATATAAATATATATATATATATATACACTCTGCAACTCTATATATAATGTAGTAACAGAGACATTCATAACAATATGTATTAAGTTCAAAATATACTGTGTATTGGTAATTTTATGCTTTACTGTAACTTATTTCCTCAGCACATGTATTTCCGTTCCCATAGCAAAGCACTTCTGATTCCTGGCAACAAATGTGTGTTCGTACTTCCAAAACAACTGAATTCCGAAGACGTCTGCTCCCTCACGCTGCTGCTGCTCTTCGCCTACTGCTCGGAAGAAAGCAAGAACTTGACTCGGTAAAAGAAACAACGTGAGTGAGGCTCCCTGTACCCTTCTCATGGATAAGTTGGCCCTATTAGAGAACTGGTTCCACCAGTTAGAGCAGAGTAATTTTGTAACTTTTGCGAGTGTTAGCTGTTTGTAGTATTTTTTTTTCCTACATTTAAAACGTTGCTTTGGTGAAAATTTTGCACAGCGTTTGTTATACAGACCGTTTTTGACTGCCTGCGGAAACAAGCTGTTTTGAGCAGGACAGTTCTTAGACGCGTATTAAAGTGTTAGCTGTTTATATTAGAGACAGTTGTAGAGACAGTTTCGGCTGTCTCTGCAACAGCTGAAACTTCCTCTGGCCCTGGCAGCCATGTTTGCGGTTTTTGATATAGTTCCTGATTAATATTCTCACATTACAATTGTATTCCAATTTTGGTCAACATAAATGTGAACAACTACTGTTTTCAGCAACCACCTATGTACTGTATGTATCTGCCAGAGACTGACCCAAAGCAAACGGGAACTAAAGAAACTCCAGAATAAAGGCTTAAAGCAGGGGATCTCAAACTCAATTTAACTGGGGGCCACTGGATGCAGAAACTGGGTGAGGCTGGGCCGCAAGAAAAGATTTCTTTAAAAAATCTAACATGCACTTTTTAATGAATTCACCTTTTTTGAATGGCTTTCCCGCCCTAGCAACATACTTGTCAACTCTTGCGATCTTTCCGGGAAACACCCGAATATCAATGTCTCTCCCGACAATCTCCCGGGGCAATCATTCTCCCGGTTTTCACCCGGACAACAATATTGAGGGCGTGCCGTGATGGCACTGCCTCTAGCGTCCTCTACAACCTGCCGTCTTGTCCGCTTTTCCACCATACAAACAGTGTGCCGGCCCAGTCACATATTGTATGAGGCTTCTGCAGACCCACGGAAGTGACTGCAAGACTTGATGAACAGACACACAGGTCACACTGTGGGTGGCCGTATAAACAACTTTATCACTGTTACAAATATGTGAACCCACACCAAACAATATTGACAAACACATTTTGGGAAAAACATCCGCACTATAACACAACCTAAACACACCAGAACAAATACCCAGAATCCAATGCAGCCCAAACTCTTCCGGGCTACAATAGGGGTCTGCGGTGTATATTATCGCCCAGAAGAGTTAGGGCTGCATTGGATTCTGGGTATTTGTTCTATTGTGTCTATGTTGTGTTTTGGTGCGGATGTTCTCCCGAAATGTGTTTATCATTCTGGTTTGGTGTGGGTTCACAGTGTGGCGCATATTTGTAACAGTAAACGGCCACCCTCAGTGTGACCTGTATAGCTGTTGATCAAGTAGGTCTTGCAGTCACTTCCGTGGGTCTGCAGAAGCCTCTTACAATATGTGACTGGGCCGGCACACTGTTTGTATGGTGGAAAAGCGGACGAGACGGCAGGTTGTAGAGGACGCTAGAGGCAGTGCCATCACGGCACGCCCTTAATATTGTTGTCCGGGTGAAAACCGGGAGAATGATTGCCCCGGGAGACTGTCGGGAGGGGCATTGATATTCGGGTGTTTCCCGGAAAGATCGCGAGAGTTGACAAGTATGTTGTTAGGGCGGGAAAGCCATTCAAAGGTGAATCCTTTTGTTCATTCCCGGGGGATCGGAAGGAATCGAACCTCCGTAAAATGGTTTCAAGACCATCCGGGTAAAGAATGCAAAAAAAGTCCCTCTATTTGATGGAAGTCAGAGGAAAAAAAGCTGGCAATATGACAGAGTGTTCGGGAGGGTTAACCCACATTTTTGGGGCATGGGCCCAAAAGCTTAATTAGCTGACTTTTCATTAAAAAGTGCATGTTAGATTTTTTTAAGAAATCTTTTCTTGCGGCCCAGCATCACCCAGTTTCTGCATCCAGTGGCCCCCAGGTAAATTGAGTTTGAGACCCCTAGTTTACGTTGTAGATTGTCACTGAAGGCATCAAAACTATGAATGAACACATGTGTTCTTTCATAGTGTTTACACTCACAAATCAACACAACCCCAGTCCTACATATTCTTAGCAGACTGTATCTCAAAGGGCTGCTCGATGAAGCTAATAGCCTGCTGAGGTGGACATGATGTAATAACAGAAGACAGCTGCAATAATAGTGCAGTAACATTCCTAAGAAGCTCGATTGTGGTTTGTTTAATAACCCCGCCTCGACCCACAGAACACGGCTCCCCTTCCTGATTGTTCTAAAAGGGAAACGAAACAATCTGCATTAGTCAACAACCGCGGGGGGGGGGGACCTCTTAGTGTTGGAAGGGAATACAAACAAGCCAGTGATTTAAAACAATCTGAGAACACGAGTAATTGTTCAAGCCCAGATATGTTTTTGTTCAGTGTGTTCAAAACTGTAATTTATCCTAATGACTATGATCTAACCAAGATTATAGATCAACTAACAGAGTAATGTGAGAACCAAATAATCCGTCCATTATGTTAATTAAAAGAGCATGGAACTAAAAGAACAAGATTTTTTAAAGACTGAAGAACATTTATTTTTAGTTGTTTCATTTACAAAAACAAATCACGCCTCATTATGTTATAACCAGATTTGTGGGGAAACATGAATAGTTTGAAGACATGTTTTACTTATTCCTTTAGGCCAGGGGTGCCCATTACGTCGATCGCGAGCTACCAGTCGACCGCGGGGGGTGTGTCAGTCGATCTCTTTTGATCAGAAGGAGCTGGCATGGACTTCATTTATAAGTAAAAGTAAGACCATAATAACGTTTTTTTTTTTATTAAATGGGCTTTTCATGATGGTATCCTTACATCACACTCAAATTGATAAGCGCAGGCCTAAATATACCGCATGCCTTTGGTAAGCGCCGGAGTGAGAAGAGGTTTTAAATTAAATAGTGCCCGGCGGTACAATACGGTACATCATAACCATAATAACATGTTAAAAAAGGAAAATTGAAGCCCAAAGCTTGTCAAATACATTTATCTTCCTTTCACTATAATTGTATCACCGACTGGCTAACATAGACAGAAATAAAGGTCATAAACATAAGTGTAAAAAACCCACAATACTGTATTATACTAGCACATTTCCTGAAAACTATGGATGCGGAGCCATATTTTGTACATTCTATTTATTTTGTCAGAGTTACAGGAGCGCTCTCCTATTATTAAGGACCATCTGCAAAACATTGAGTCTCTCTGACAAAGGATTAACAAAAGAGGACCTAAAATGGAACCTTGAGGAACACCACTACAAAAACTACCGAAGTTGAACAAATGACTACTGACTGCAGCTGAAGTAAACAAGCTAGAGCAGGGGTGCCCATTACGTCGATCGCGAGCTACCAGTCGACCGCGGGGGGTGTGTCAGTCGATCTCCAGCCATGCTTTTAAAAAAAATAGACCTAAAAATGAGTGATCATCAATCTTCACCAAGACGTCACTTAAATGACATTCACGGTACCGGAGGGTCTTGTGAGATGACGCTGGCTGCTGCAAGATCATTATTATGAAAATATGACCGAGAGGAAGGCGAGAAACACTTTTTATTTCAACAGACTCTCGCGCCGTACCTTCCGTCAAAACTCTAAAGGCCGACTGCACATTTCCTATCTTCACAATAAAAGCCCTGCTTCATGCTGCCTGCGCTAACTAAATACAGAGTCTCGGAAAACTGGCGTGCACAAGCGATCCCTCAGAAAGCTGGCGTGCACAAGTGATGTGAAGCAGGGCTTTTATTGTGAAGATAGGAAATGTGCAGTCGGCCTTTAGAGTTTTGACGGAAGGGACGGCGCATTGTTTGGTCCGCACATTTTACCGGCGATGCAAACGCAGCTATTCATAGCCATGCTATGGCTATGAATAGCGTCAATAGCTATTCGCTCAATAGCTTCAGTTTCTTCTTCAATACTTTCATACTCCAACCATCCGTTTCAATACATGCGTAATCTGTTGAATCGCTTAAGCCACTGAAATCCGAGTCTGAATCCGAGCTAATGTCGCTATATCTTGCTGTGGTATTCCCATTGTTTGTTTACATTGGCAGCACTGTGTGACGTCACAGGGAAATGGATAGTCGCATCGCAAATAGCGAAAATCAAGCACTTTATAGCTTTTTTTTAGGTATATTCCGGGACCGGTAAAATTTTGAAAAAGGCTTCAAAAAATACAATAAACCACTGGGAACTGATTTTTATTGTTTTTAACCCTTTTGAAATTGTGATAGTGTTCCCCTTTAATATACCGTAGCTGCGTGTGTCAAATATGAGTCATTGAATGACTCCCGCCTCCTGGTGGTAGAGGGCGCTAGTGATCCGTCTTGCAACTAAATACAGAGTCTCGGAAAGCTGGCGTGCACAAGTGATGTGCACGCCAGCTTTCCGAGACTCTTATTTTGTTAGTGCAGGCAGCATGAAGCAGGGTTTTTATTGTGAAGATAGGAAATGTGCTGTCGGCCTTTAGAGTTTTGACGGAAGGGACGGCGTGAAAGTCTGTTGAAATAAAAAGTGTTTCTCGCCTTCCTCTCTGTCATTTTTTCATAATAATGAACTGGCAGCAGCCAGCGTCATCTCACAAGACCCTCGGGTGCCGTGAATGTCAATCAAGCAAGCTACGGAATTTGCCGCCAATGTTTTTCTTGTAAAGTGTATGGAAGCTGGATGAATTAGATGCCAAAAACCAACCACTTTCATGTGGTATTGTACAGAAAGGACCACTTTTTTTCTCCTCCATTTGAAAATGTGGGCGTTATCATCATTACTGTCTGATTCCAATCAATGCAAGTCATCAGAATCAGGTAATACACCAACTTATATTCTTGTCTTTGTGAAAGAAAGACATCTATATGTGTTACACATGCTTGTATTATCATTAAACACATTTAACTTGTTTACAAAAATGTCTCTTTCATAAATAAATAAATATAAATGATATATATAAATGAGGTAGATCCCCTCGAGTTGGTCAATTGAAAAGTAGCTCGCCTGCAGAAAAAGTGTGGGCACCCCTGCTTTAGGCCCTTTTCTTTTTCAATAAATATCATTTTTTTAAGGAAAATAAGAGCGGTGTATTTGTGACAGGGTTAGGGTTGCAAAGGGGTGGAAAATTTCCGGTACATTTCCGGAAACTTTCCGGAAATTTTGAAAATATTTACCATTTTTGGGATTATTCAAAGTTGGACACCGTCAATGGGAATATATGGGGAATAATAATGATATGGGCACTTGTCTATATGCTGCTGCATCTTTTTGACGTAGCTCATTGCACAGTATTTGCAAATGTACACCGCTTACATTGCTTGGAGTGAAATGTCTCCACACATCAGATCAAATATATTTACCCCAGTAATATCATCAAAACTTACCAGACTGGATGAAGTCCTTGGGCTCAAATACTAGTGTGGCCTTAATAGCTGTGTTGCAGTGTGTTATCTGCGCATGTGATGGAGGAATGCACAGTGTAGGGTTGAAATTTGACTGAATTTGCATTAAATCAGGTTGATTTAGCTAGTAGTCATGCTGCAAGATCTAGCATGTTGCATTCAATGTTTATTCCCATTAAATCCCAGTAATTCACATCTATTCCCTTTAATTCCCATGGAAAGTTTCCAACTTTGAATATTCCCGGAATTTTGCAACCCAGACAGGATGTAAATTTAGTTACTAGCAGAATACAGTGATTGTAAGTAGAGTTTTGATCGATTGATTGATTGAGACTTTTATTAGTAGATTGCACAGTACAGTACATATTCCGTACAATTGACCACTAAATGGTAACACCCCAATAAGTTTTTCAACTTGTTTAAGTCGGGGTCCACGTAAATCAATTCATGGTCACCTGCACTGGCTTCCTGTGCACTTAAGATGTGACTTTAAGGTTTTACTACTTACGTATAAAATACTACACGGTCTAGCTCCATCCTATCTTGCCGATTGTATTGTACCATATGTCCCGGCAAGAAATCTGCGTTCAAAAGACTCTGGCTTATTAGTGATTCCCAAAGTCCAAAAAAAGTCTGCGGGCTATAGAGCGTTTTCATTTCGGGCTCCAGTACTCTGGAATGCCCTCCCGGTAAAAGTTCGAGATGCCACCACAGTAGAAGCATTTAAGTCTCACCTTAAAACTCATTTGTATACTCTAGCCTTTAAATAGACTCCCTTTTTAGACCAGTTGATCTGCCGTTTCTTTTCTTTTTCTCCTATGTCCCACTCTCCCTTGTGGAGGGGGTCCGGTCCGATCCGGTGGCCATGTACTGCTTGCCTGTGTATCGGCTGGGGACATCTCTGCGCTGCTGATCCGCCTCCTCTTGGGATGGTTTCCTTCTGACTCCGCTGTGAACGGGACTCTCGCTGCTGTGTTGGATCCGCTTTGGACTGGACTCTCGCGACTGTGTTGGATCCATTATGGATTGAACTTTCACAGTATCATGTTAGACCCGCTCGACATCCATTGCTTTCCTCCTCTCCAAGGTTCTCATAGTCATCATTGTCACCGACGTCCCACTGGGTGTGAGTTTTCCTTGCCCTTATGTGGGCCTACCGAGGATGTCGTAGTGGTTTGTGCAGCCCTTTGAGACACTAGTGATTTAGGGATATATAAGTAAACATTGATTGATTGATGGTAAAGTAGTGAGTAAGCTCTTGAGTTGTATTACTATGTTATCTTATATTCGCAATCTTAAAAATCGTTATTGTTAATGGCAACGGTAAAGCATGGTTATTTGTATTGTATGGAGCTAATGTTATTGTAATGCCAGCATTAATGAGAGCCATTGTAGTACTGGAGGGCTCCAGCAGGGGGCGCGTTGTGCAGGAAGCTTTAAAGGCCTATTGTAATGAGATTTTCTTATTTAAACGGGGATAGCAGGTCCATTCTATGTGTCATACTTGATCATTTTGCGATATTGCCATATGTTTGCTGAAAGGCACATTCAATGGGGGTCTGGCGGCAGACACTTTCACATCTTCGGGCCGGTGGTGCAACTTGAATCCCTCCCTGTTAGTGTTGTTACACCCTCCGACAACACACCTACGAGGCATGATGTCTCCAAGGTTCCAAAAAATAGTCAAAAAAAACGGAAAATAACAGAGCTGAGACCCGGTGTTTGTAATGTGTTGAAAATGAAAATGGTGGCTGTGTTACCTCGGCGACGTCAATCGCCTCCAGCGCGATAAACAGAAAGGCGTTTAATTCGCCAAAATCGGTTAAAAAAATAGATGGTCTTTTTTCTGCACCATCAAGGTATATATTGACGCTTACATAGGTCTGCTGATAATGTTCCCCTTTAAGGCCTCCGCTTGGGATGGTTTCCTGCTGGCTCCGCTGTGAACGGGACTCTCGCTGCTGTGTTGGATCCGCTTTGGACTGGACTCTCGCGACTGTGTTGGATCCATTATGGATTGAACTTTCACAGTATCATGTTAGACCCGCTCGACATCCATTGCTTTCCTCCTCTCCAAGGTTCTCATAGTCATCATTGTCACCGACGTCCCACTGAGTGTGAGTTTTCCTTGCCCTTATGTGGGCCTACCGAGGATGTCGTAGTGGTTTGTGCAGCCCTTTGAGACACTAGTGATTTAGGGCTATATAAGTAAACATTGATTGATTGATTGATTGAAAAAGGTAACAACAAAAGTATCGTTCGTCAAGAAATATAGCAACAAAGTATCAAGGGAAATTTATTCGAGTGAAAAGTGACAAAAAATGGCTGAACATAAAATCACCATTAATATGGGAAAATATATAACATTGTTATATTTTCATCTAACATGAACAAGGTTTGTGTGTTTGGATACAAACCAAACAAATGATGAAAAAAAAACACATTTGTTGGCAGAGGCGATGAAGCTCTTCCTGTCATTTCTCACATCTATTTTTGTAGTAATAAATCAAATCCACAAGGAGGCAGTGTGTCTGTGAATAAAAAAGAAACATGCATGCACTGCAGGAAAGAGAGATACACAAAGAATTGGTGTGCTAACCTTAAACATTTTGATAAATATTCTCCATTGTTGATGTTTTCAAATGCTGAAGATGACGAGGCCTTCTCCCTGCTTTGAAGAAATGAACAGTTTTCAGGGGTACCGTTTATTAAAAATCCAAATCCTACTTACAGGAAACAAAGATTGTGATGATGATGACGATGGTCAGTGAGATTGCAGCTGCCAGCCTGCAAATGTTCCCCACTTCTTGGAACACTTCGATGTTTTCCTGCTAACAAATTCAAACATTGGATGAAATGAACTCAAAAGAATTTAGCAACAGTATCAAGATAGGTGTTGATGAAATACATAAATAGATCAAAAGTAAGGAGGGCTTTTATTTTGCATCTAGCAACTCCACCTCTCAAAAAACCAACCTTTTTTTTAAAGGCCTACTGAAATGAGATTGTCCATTCTATGTGTCATACTTGATCATTTTGCCATATTTTTGCTGAAAGGATTTAGTAGAGAACATCGATGATAAAGTTTGCAACTTTTGGTGCTGATAAAAAAAAGCCTTGCCTGTACCGGAAGTAGCAGACGATGTGCGCGTGACGTCACGGGTTGTGGAGCTCCTCACATCCGCACATTGTTTACAATCATGGCCACCAGCAGCCAGAGCGATTCGGACGGCGAAAGCGACAATTTCCCCATTAATTTGAGCCAGGATGAAAGATTTTTGGATGAGGAAAGTGAGAGTGAAGGACTAGAAGAAAAAAAAAAACTAGACGGCAGAGCGATTCAGATGTTATCAGACAAATTTACTAGGATAATTCTGGAAAGTCCCTTAAATGCTTATTGTGTTACTAGTGTTTTAGTGGGATTATATGGTTGTACCTGTACAAACTGAAAGTCAGAGGGGTGTGGCCACGGGTGAGGTGACCGCCAGTGTCTCCGAGGGAAACCGGAAGCCGATTTTTTATTTTTTTCCCTCCTCCAGGGTGGAAGCATCGGAGGAGGCAAGTGAGTCCGCAGC
Source organism: Nerophis ophidion (assembly GCF_033978795.1). Classification (NCBI taxonomy): domain Eukaryota; kingdom Metazoa; phylum Chordata; class Actinopteri; order Syngnathiformes; family Syngnathidae; genus Nerophis; species Nerophis ophidion. The sequence goes on from NC_084615.1 coordinate 4,936,168, forward strand.
TGCCTCTTTGACAGTTTTCAGGAGGAACGACGCAAGCTCTCCGCTAATGCCTACGGTAAGAGCCGACTTATTACCACCTTTTTTTCACCGAAAGCTGCCGCTTAACATGTGGTAGGGAACCATCTTGCTTGACCGCTCTGTTCCACAGTAAAGCTTCACCTTCGGGAATGTAAACAAGGAAACGCCGGCTGTGTTTGTGTTTGTGTTTACTCCGCTTCCCACCTACATCTTTCTTCTTTGACGTCTCCATTATTAATTGAACAAATTGCAAAAGATTCAGCAACACAGATGTCCATAATACTGTGGAATTATGCGATGAAAAGAGACGACTGTGAACGGTGCTGGACCAAAATGTTCTCTACAATGTGTGATGTCATCATACCGCGACGTTTTAGCATTATACTTCCGCGCGAAATTTAAGATTGTAATTTAGTAAACTAAACCGGCCGTATTGGCATGTGTTGCAATGTTAATATTTCATCATTGATATATAAACTATCAGACTATAGTGGGAGCGATTTATATGTTATTAGACAGATTTACTAGGATAAATCTGGAAAATCCCTTATCTGCTTATTGTGTTACTAGTGTTTTAGTGAGATTATATGCTCGTACCTGTACAACCTGAAGGTCGGCCCCGCACCTTTCTTCAGCACCAGTCGACGGGTGGTGGCAATGCCCATCTCTGCCTTTCGCCAGGGACCCTCTTCGAAACACGATATTTCGAAATGATGGCTGCATAACACACTGTACTTTGTGTGTGTGGTCCAATCCAACCGTGTTCGCTCTGTTCCATAGTAAAGCTTCACCGTCATCTTTCGGGAATGTAAACAATGAAACATCGGCTGTGTTTGTGTTGCTAAAGGCGGCCGCAATACACCGCTTCCCACCTACAGCTTTCTTCTTTGACGTCTCCATTATTCATTGAAAAAATTGCAAAAGATTCAGCGACACAGATGTCCATAATACTGTGGAATTATGCGATCAAAACATACGACTTATAGCTTTGAACGGTGCTGAAACAAAATGTCCTCTACAATGCGTGACGTCACCCGCACGCGTCATCATACCGCGACGTTTTAGCATGATACCTCCGCGCGAAATTTAAAATTGCAATTTAGTAAACTAAACCGGCCGTATTAGCATGAGTTGCAATGTTAAGATATCAGACTGCATGGTGGGTAGTGGTGGGTTTCAGTAGGCCTTTAATTCGCGCCTGATTTAGCCATTCCTTCCCCACTTTTGACATGTGTTTGGGGGTCAATGTCCTGTTGGAACACCCAATTGCGCCCGAGACCCAACCTGAAGGTCGGCCCCGCACCTTTCTTCAGCACCAGTCGACGGGTAATGGCGATGCCCATCTCTGCCTTTCGCCAGGAACCCTCTTCGAAACACGATATTTCGAAATGATGGCTGCATAATGCACTGTACTTTGTGTGTGTGGTCCAATCCAACCGTGTTCGCTTGACCACTCTGTTCCATAGTAAAGCTTCACCATCATCTTTCGGGAATGTAAACACTGAAACACCGGCTGTGTTTATGTTGCTAAAGCCGGCCGCAATACACCGCTTCCCACCTACAGCTTTCTTCTTTGACGTCTCCATTATTCATTGGACAAACTGCAAAAGATTCAGCAAAACAGAAGTCCAGAATACTGTGGAGTTATGCGATGAAAACAGCCGACTTATAGCTGGGATAAAATGTCCTCTACAATGCGTGACATCAACGCGCACACGTTATCATACCGCAACGTTTCAGCGGGATACTTCGGCGTGAAATTTGAAATTGCAATTTAGTAAACTAAAAAGGCCGTATTGGCATGTGTTGCAATGTTAATATTTCATTATTGATATATAAACTATCATTATCATTATTGATATATAAACTATCAGACTGCGTGGTCGCTAGTAGTGGCTTTCAGTAGGCCTTTAAAGAAGCCAAAAATTGGCATTAAGATAGGTCTTAACAGCAAAATCTATGCAAAATGTTGATCAAAAAAACATCATTACATGTTGTAAAGACCAAAAAGAAGTGTTTTAAAATGATATGACCCCTTTAAAATCTGTCGGTATGTTCACGTACAAATTATATGTTAAAAAAATACACAAAATTGCATGGCCTTAATACTTTTCTCACACGAGGAACATGATTAGAAGAAAAACATAACCATACCTCCTCTCTTTTAGTGCTCTTTAATGTATCTCCTTCCTGATGTTTAAATGTAGACATCACATCTGTCATTTCTGCAAATGAAAACAACTCCAATTCATTTAATTTTGCGCTCAGCCTGAAATATTGTACTTTATTACTGTACTTACCCCGTTGTATTCCTGCTGTTGGATGTACAATGTCTTGAGTGACAGGTTGTTGCAAAGGAGCTACACAAAAAAAAACCAGTTTTGTTTTTTTTTCTTTAACCTTTGTCTTGTGTTAGGGTCGGCACCGACCCGTTTTAGTTTTTAAATGCATGAAAGAACAACATAAATTTATTTTTACGCATGAAGGCTTTTTGACTTTGTCAGGAACCTCTATTTCAACAATATAAAACTTGTTTTTTTTGTTTCACTAAATTATAAAATGCTCTGGTTGAAATTATGACATTGGTGTTGTTAGGGTCGGTTTTGACCCAGTTATAAAAAAATAAGACTATAAAGCACTAAGTAGAGCCAAAACTGAACACAGCTCCTCTCCCAATCATGTGAGCTTTAGTGGATTCTCATTTTACCTTGTTATCCTGTACAAAAACAAACAAAATTCATGTGGTTCTTTTATGCATTTAAAAACTAAAATGTCCAGACATTTGAGGTCAATTCAGTATAGAGTATATAAAATTATTAAAATGAAAAAATAAATAAAACACATTTATTTAAGAGATGTGTTCTAATACCCCTTAGTAATAGTCAGGTAACACAACAACCTTTTTTTTTATTTATACGATTCTCTTGAGGTTCGTTTTACCATTTTTTTCAATTGAAATCGAGGGGCATACTGACAAAAAAAAGGCCCAATGGCCCACACCAAAATCATTAAAACCAATATTTTCATGGATGAGGAAACCTAACGAGGTAACCAAGAGATGAGAAACAAATTGGATGATAGATAATTGTTTTTAGTGTATTTTACAGCTGATTTAAGACATGGGTCAAAACCGACCCGTTAACATAAGAGATGGTAACAGAAAGCTAACACAAGAGTGAGGTTAACGGTTCAGATGATGAAAGCAAAGTAAGACATTGAAACATAAACACAAAAAAAGGTCAACACAGGTTTCATAACCACGTATTTGAATAAAACTACAAAAAATTGATGTTTATTTAAGAGGAAATGTGGACAGAAAAAAGGCAAGTTTTAGTGTTACTTTTAAGCAAAAACCTGCAGTACACCAAATAAAAAAAGCATACTTTACAAAAAAAAATATTGTACCGTATATTTCTCGAGCGAGCCTGCATTAAAGACTTGTACAAATTAGTTACTTAATAAAGAAAAATACATTCAAATATACCGAACCAGTGAAGTTGACACGTTGTGTACATGGTAAATAAAAATAAAACCTTTTCAACCTATATTCAGCTGAATAGATTGCAAATACAAGATACTAAAGGCCTACAGAAATGAGATTTTCTTATTCAAACGTGGATATCAGGTCCATTCTATGTGTCATACTTGATCATTTTGCCATATTTTTGCTGAAAGGGTTTAGTAGAGAACATCCACGATAAAGTTCGCAACTTTTGGTCGCTAATAAAAAAGCCTTGCCTAGTAGACGATGTGCGCGTGACGTCACGGGTTGTGCAGCTCCTCACATCCTCACATTGTTTACAATCATGGCCACCAGCAGCAAGAGCGATTCGGACCGAGAAAGCATTGATTTCCCCGAAAATGAACCGAATCGTGACCTCTAAACCGAGGTACGTACCGAACCGAAATTTTTGTGTACCGTTACACCCCTAGTGATTGCGGATTTTTGCCATCTTTGACGAAAGCGGAATGACAACAGTTTCAAAGTGGGCATGGCTTTGCTGGCAAAGTCAGAAGCGTCCATCGAATCCGTCCCTGGAAAAGAAAATACATCTAGCTTCGCCCACGGACACTCTGAGTCACGCTCAATCGAAGTCACTTCCGCTTAAAGACATGTCCACGGGGGTGACGACAACAGAAGTGAAGAATGTCAGAGAGACTATACTTAACCCAGAGATCAGAACTAAATAAAAACAATACTGCTGAAAATAAGTTAGGGTTATGTTTGGTTTTAGTTTTGGTTAGGGTTGTGGTTGGTGTTTCGGTTGTAAAAACCAATACACTCAACATAAATAATAACAACCCTGGTGCGCTTCATTAACCATCTTAGATCACGTTACAAATCTAGAGTCTACCCTCGCATTGTTAGTGGCGCTGTGGGTATGACTTTAAGATATGATTCACTTCCGTTGTCATCACCCTTGTGGGCGCCACTTAGAGTGTTTAGGGCTGCAGCTATACCCTTGTCCTGCAAGGACCTCTATTGTTCTCCCACGTCCCCACTTTCTTGTTTACAGGATGACCATCTCTAATCCTCTCTAATCATCTCTCATTTATCAATATTTATTAGTTGTTTTTGTCCTCACATCTGTTGTTCTTCTTCGCCGCTAAATTCACTCGTTGGTCAAGCAGCTAGAGTGTTGCATTAAAACAAGTGGGGGGTGTGGTCTGGGGTGGGGCGGAGGCGTGGTTGGGGGCGTGGTTGGGGCGGGGGCGTGGTTAAGAGGGGAGGAGTATATTTACATCTACAATCCACCAACTTGAGTAGTTCATATATATTTCATATATATATAAAATGTATGAAATACTTGACTTTCAGTTAATTCTAGCTATATATATATTTATTTTATTATATATATATATATAAATAAAATAAATAGTCAAATTTCAGACAGCACCTATCAAATACACAGTAATAAAAACGCAGTTGTTCTACTAACTATACCAGGGGTCGGGAACCTTTTTGGCTGAGAGAGCCATGAAAGCCAAATATTTCAAAATGTATTTCAGTGAGAGCCATATATTATTTTCTAACACTGAATACAACTAAATGTGTGCATTTTTAAGTAAGACCAACATTTTTAGAGTATAATAAGTCTTTAATCATTTTTAATAACATTGTTATTCTGAAGCTAACCAATAATAAATCAAATGTCATGTCTGTTGATCATGTTTTTGTTTGGCCATGTGCTGTTTGTCCTTTGGACTCTTTAAGTTCCTGTTTTTTCCACTCCCTTGTCTGGTTTCCTTGGTTACTCATTTTGTCCACCTGTCTCTGGTGGACAAAATGCCCGCTCACCTGCTTCCCGAGCACTAATCAGAGGCAGTATTTAAGCTCGTCTTTGCCAGTCAGTCGCCCTGGCGTCAATGTGATCTTTTCTTGCTCTGTGCTGGCTTGTTTCATGCCTTGCCATAGTTTCGTGCTTCATGCCATGCCAAGTAAGTTTTGTTTGATTTATGTTCATAGTCTGTTTATGCGTTAGCTTTGTTCCTTAGCACAAGTTGTGCCTCCACTGTGAGCGATTTTTGTTTGTATATTTTTTTTAGTTTAAATTAAATCATGTTTTTACCTAAATGCCATGCCTTCCTGCGACCCCCCCATCGTGACATAAAATACTTCTTACCATTAATGCAACTTCTTGAACAGGTGCGGTAGGAAAACGGATGGATGGATTTAAATAAATGAGAATGTTTTATATTTTGCACGTTATCTTTAGCACTGTGATTACCAGCGAAATTATTCATAATTATCGTGTTAAGCAATGTCAGCTAAGATTTATCTGAGAGCCAGATGCAGTCATCAAAAGAGCCACATTTGGCTCTAGAGCCATAGGTTCCCTACCCCTGAACTATACTGTGCTTGCTGGTTACTAAAAAAACAACAACACTTACCATTCACTATTTGAGTAACCTTTGTTCTGCCATTTGCGTACTGGCGAGAGTCACTTGCCGTCAGGTGAGCAACGCCAGGTAAATCGTTGGCCAATCAAAAAGCAACCCCATAACGCTATAGCCAACAATCACCAGGAGATGGCAACAGAGAACATAGAAACACTCTATTACAGACGGCGTCGCCACGGCTGTAACTTCCTCATTCTTCTGCTTCGTCTCCTTGTGTGTGGAGTTTTTTGAGTAAAATCCGTAGATGTTGTAACGTGATCGGGCAGGCAAGCTGTTTATATAGTGGGAAAGCGGACGGGAAAACAGGCTGTCCGCATGGAGCTGGAGGGGGCGTGGCCTTCAGCTCCGCTGAATTACGGGAGATTTTCGGGAGAAATTTTCTTTCGGGAGGTTTTTGGGAGAGGCGCTAAATTTCGGGAGTCTCCCGGAAAATCCGGGAGGGTTGGCAAGTATCCAAGTGAGAGTGAGCGTAATGTTTGAGCAGAGAATGTTGTAGTGCCATTCTGTTCTTTGTTGCTCCAATAGTTCAAATGAAAAGATAAGAAAGAGCTTTCAGAGTTCCGAAAGAAGTTGTTCATAAAGTCAGGGGGAAAACAGAAGTGTGTCGGAAGTTGCTCTTAAAAATAACACTTTCATCATCTTGTGCAATACAATCCGACCATGCTTGTGTCTGCAGTGATCACTTTGTAAAATGTTTATTTGAATATGATTTGTTTGAGAAGCTTTCTTTGATGAAATCAAGTTTATTCTCTACTAATAGCGCTCGATAGCAGAATTCAACGTAAAGAAAGGACACTTGATCGCGTCAGTATGTGTTTTTGTGGTTGTTTTGCCTCAATATAACTAGTTGTGCAAATAAACTAATGTCATGTTAAGTCCTCACAATAGATATTGCGATTTTTGATCCGTTTTTTTTCTGGATTTCCATAACAGAAACGAAAAGCTTAGTTGTTGTGCAGGAAAGCAAAGTGCTTAATTTGACACTCATTGTAGCGTCTTTGGTTATATTTGTTAGCATCAACAACATTATTAATGGTATTAACAAACTAGATAAATACAATAAATCTTGATATTGCTAGTAAATATTCAAATAGTCAAATATTTGCCAACATGGAAAACTCCTCAACTTGTCATCAAAGCAGGATTATAGGGCTGCAAGCGTACTTGCCAACCATCCCGGATTTTCCGGGAGACTCCCGAAATTCAGCGCCTCTCCCGAAAATCTCCCGAAATTTAGGCGGAGCTGGAGGCCACGCCCCCTCCAGCTCCATGAGGACAGCCTGTTTTCACGTCCGCTTTCCCACAATATAAACAGCGTGTCTGCCCAATGACGTTATAACTGTAGAATGATCGAGGGCGAGTTCTTGGTTTCTTATGTGGGTTTATTGTTAGGTAGTTTCATTAAAGTCCTCCCAGCGCGGTAACAACACACAACAACAGCAGTCAAGTTTTCGTCTACCGTAAAGCAGTTTGTCTGCCTTAAACGGCAATTTTGTGACACTCTTAAACGGGAAAATACTGCCGTACGTGCATATGTGACAATAAAATCTACGGCTTTTAGAGAGTGCAGCCCACAACAAGGAGATGAAGCAGAAGAACGAGGAAGATACAGCCGGTGGCGACGTCGACAACGAGTAAGATGAAGAAATACGCTTGTAAGTTCCAAGCCGCAGCTGCGATTGGACCTGGATAGCCTCCAAGAAGAAGTAGTGGTAGTTAGAAAAATAGTGACAGAGAATAGAACAAGGATGGAAAATTCAACCCTTAACTCAACAATGAGTAGATGAGTGTTATGTGTGTGTATACGTGTAAATAAATGAACACTGAAATTCAAGTAAGAAATTCAAGGGGCGGCGTGGCACAGTGGGAGAGTGGCTGTGCGCAACCTGAGGATCCCTGGTTCAATCCCCACCTAGTACCAACCTCGTCACGTCCGTTGTGTCCTGAGCAAGACACCTCACCTTTGCTCCTGATGGGTGCCGGTTAGCGCCTTGCATGGCAGCTCCCTCCATCAGTGTGTGTGTGAATGAGTAAATGTGGAAGTAGTGTCAAAGCGCTTTGAGTACCTTGAAGGTAGAAAAGCGCTATACAAGTACAACCCATTTATTTAAAGCTGTGGTCTGGAACAACATGACACACAAAATAAGAGTCTCGGAAAGCTGGCGTGCACAAGTGCTGTGCACGCCAGCTTTCTGAGGGATCGCTTGTGCACGCCAGTTTTCCGAGACTCTGTATTTACTTAGCACAGGCAGCATGAAGCAGGGCTTTTATTGTGAAGATAGGAAATGTGCAGTCGGCCTTTAGAGTTTTGACGGAAGGTACGGCGCGAGAGTCTGTTGAAATAAAAAGTGTTTCTCGCCTTCCTCTCGGTCATATTTTCATAATAATGATCTTGCAGCAGCCAGCGTCATCTCACAAGACCCTCCGGTACCGTGAAGATTGATGATCAGTCATTTTTAGGTCTATTTTTTTTAAAAGCCTGGCTGGAGATCGACTGACACACCCCCCGCGGTTGACTGGTAGCTCGCGATCGACGTAATGGGCACCCCTGATCTAGACCACCGGCTGAAACCAGAAAGTGCTCAGATGTACCACTAGGTCAGCTATGGTTCGCTCAACGGTCCCGTAGTGTTAGTAAACTACAGGCAAAGTTTTTTTTACATTAACAAAACTTTAGTGATGCCTATTATTGTGAATACAATTCTAAAAACACAAATGACAGTGGCTTAGCAAAATAATGGTGTGTTCACCTTCCTCTACCACCAAGTACGTGTTGACTTTGTGATCATTGAACCACCCGGGCAACTCCACCCTGCAGCCGTACACCCCAGCATCACCGAGCTGGACGTTGTGGATGGTCAGAGACACGTCACCGTCACCCCCAAGACCCAGCAGCCGGTACCTGGGCTCACTGACGAAGACCACCGCCCCATCTTCGGCGGAAAGGATATAATCGGAGCATTTGAAAGTGGGGACCTCTCCTCGACCCCAACAGAAACTCAGAGAGCCATGAGCTCGAGCGTCATAGGCGCAAGGCAACGTGATATCGTGCCCGACATGACCGATGACCTTGAGAGCCTCCGAGCAAACTGGGAAGGAACAAAAGAGATCACAGCTCTGAAATGTGACGTCCCCACACGGAGCCCGGGCGACAAAACAACAAGAGAATATTGACTTACCTTGGCTCAGGATGGACAGGAATAAAAAACAAAGAGCAGGCATGTGTACGTTCTTGTACAACAATGCACTGAAGCCAGATGACAAATCTTCCTTGATGTGTCATGCACTTTCAACTTCCCCTTCTTGAGGATCAGGAAGGAAATCACTTGATTTTGTATATTTTTCCAAATTGTCACATGTTCACAAAGTAAAAGACATGCTCTTAAGGCAAAAAGCAGCATGAAAACAGTAAAAGACATGCTCTTAAGTCAAAAAGCAGCATGAAAACAGTAAAAGACATGCTCTTAAGTCAAAAAGCAGCATGAAAACAGTAAAAGACATGCTCTTAAGTCAAAAAGCAGCATGAAAACAGTAAAAGACATGCTCTTAAGTCAAAAAGCAGCATGAAAACAGTAAAAGACATGCTCTTAAGTCAAAAAGCAGCATGAAAACAGTAAAAGACATGCTCTTAAGTCAAAAAGCAGCATGAAAACAGTAAAAGACATGCTCTTAAGTCAAAAAGCAGCATGAAAACAGTAAAAGACATGCTCTTAAGGCAAAAAGCAGCATGAAAACAGTAAAAGACATGTTCTTAAGTCAAAAAGCAGCATGAAAACAGTAAAAGACATGCTCTTAAGTCAAAAAGCAGCATGAAAACAGTAAAAGACATGCTCTTAAGGCAAAAAGCAGCATGAAAACAGTAAAAGACATGCTCTTAAGTCAAAAAGCAGCATGAAAACAGTAAAAGACATGCTCTTAAGTCAAAAAGCAGCATGAAAACAGTAAAAGACATGCTCTTAAGTCAAAAAGCAGCATGAAAACAGTAAAAGACATGCTCTTAAGTCAAAAAGCAGCATGAAAACAGTAAAAGACATGCTCTTAAGTCAAAAAGCAGCATGAAAACAGTAAAAGACATGCTCTTAAGGCAAAAAGCAGCATGAAAACAGTAAAAGACATGCTCTTAAGTCAAAAAGCAGCATGAAAACAGTAAAAGACATGCTCTTAAGGCAAAAAGCAGCATGAAAACAGTAAAAGACATGCTCTTAAGTCAAAAAGCAGCATGAAAACAGTAAAAGACATGCTCTTAAGTCAAAAAGCAGCATGAAAACAGTAAAAGACATGCTCTTAAGTCAAAAAGCAGCATGAAAACAGTAAAAGACATGCTCTTAAGGCAAAAAGCAGCATGAAAACAGTAAAAGACATGCTCTTAAGTCAAAAAGCAGCATGAAAACAGTAAAAGACATGCTCTTAAGTCAAAAAGCAGCATGAAAACAGTAAAAGACATGCTCTTAAGTCAAAAAGCAGCATGAAAACAGTAAAAGACATGCTCTTAAGTCAAAAAGCAGCATGAAAACAGTAAAAGACATGCTCTTAAGTCAAAAAGCAGCATGAAAACAGTAAAAGACATGCTCTTAAGTCAAAAAGCAGCATGAAAACAGTAAAAGACATGCTCTTAAGTCAAAAAGCAGCATGAAAACAGTAAAAGACATGCTCTTAAGGCAAAAAGCAGCATGAAAACAGTAAAAGACATGCTCTTAAGTCAAAAAGCAGCATGAAAACAGTAAAAGACATGCTCTTAAGGCAAAAAGCAGCATGAAAACAGTAAAAGACATGCTCTTAAGTCAAAAAGCAGCATGAAAACAGTAAAAGACATGCTCTTAAGTCAAAAAGCAGCATGAAAACAGTAAAAGACATGCTCTTAAGTCAAAAAGCAGCATGAAAACAGTAAAAGACATGCTCTTAAGGCAAAAAGCAGCATGAAAACAGTAAAAGACATGCTCTTAAGTCAAAAAGCAGCATGAAAACAGTAAAAGACATGCTCTTAAGTCAAAAAGCAGCATGAAAACAGTAAAAGACATGCTCTTAAGTCAAAAAGCAGCATGAAAACAGTAAAAGACATGCTCTTAAGTCAAAAAGCAGCATGAAAACAGTAAAAGACATGCTCTTAAGTCAAAAAGCAGCATGAAAACAGTAAAAGACATGCTCTTAAGTCAAAAAGCAGCATGAAAACAGTAAAAGACATGCTCTTAAGGCAAAAAGCAGCATGAAAACAGTAAAAGACATGCTCTTAAGTCAAAAAGCAGCATGAAAACAGTAAAAGACATGCTCTTAAGTCAAAAAGCAGCATGAAAACAGTAAAAGACATGCTCTTAAGGCAAAAAGCAGCATGAAAACAGTAAAAGACATGCTCTTAAGTCAAAAAGCAGCATGAAAACAGTAAAAGACATGCTCTTAAGTCAAAAAGCAGCATGAAAACAGTAAAAGACATGCTCTTAAAGGCCTACTGAAAGCCACAACTATTCACCACACAGTCTGATAGTTTATATATCAATGATGAAATATGAACATTGCAACACATGTCAATACGGCCTTTTTAGTTTATTCATCCATCCATCTTCTTCCGCTTATCCGAGGTCAGGTCGCGGGGGTAGCAGCCTAAGCAGGGAAACCCAGACTTCCCTCTCCCCAGCCACTTCGTCTAGCTCTTCCCTGGGGATCCCAAGGCGTTCCCAGGCCAGCCAGGAGACATAGTCTTCCCAACGTGTCCTGGGTCTTCCCCGTGGCCTCCTACCGGTTGGACGTGCCCTAAACACCTCCCTAGGGAGGCGTTTGGGTGGCATCCTGACCAGATGCCCGAACCACCTCATCTGGAGGAGCAACAGCTTTATGTTGAGTTCCTCCCGGATGACAGAGCTTCTCACCCTATCTCTAAGGGAGAGACCCCAACTCATTTGGGCCGCTTGTACCCGTGATCTTATCCTTTCGGTCATGACCCAAAGCTCATGACCATAGGTGAAGATGGGAACGTAGATTGACCGGTAATTTGAGAGCTTTGCCTTCCGGCTCAGCTCCTTCTTCACCACAACGGATCGGTACAGCGTCCGCATTACTGAAGACGCCGCCTGTCGATCTCACCATCCACTCTTCCCTCACTCGTGAACAAGACCCCTAGGTACTTGAACTCCTCCACTTGGGGCAGGGTCTCCTCCCCAACCCGGAGATGGCACTCCACCCTTTTCCGGGAGAGAACCATGGACTCGGATTTGGAGGTGCTGGTTCTCATTCCGGCCGCGAACCGATCCAGTGATCCTTTTTAGTTGACTAAATTGCAATTTTAAATTTCCCGCGAATTGTCGTGTTGAAAACGTCGCGGTATGATCACGCATTTTCCAGCCCGATCCAAGCTATAAGTAGTCTGCATAATTACACAGTATTCTGGACATCTGTGTTGCTGAATCTTTTGCATTTTTTTCAATTAATAATGGAGAAGTCCAAGTAGAAAGATGGAGGTGGGAAGCTTTTAGAGTTTAGCCACCAAAACACAGCCGGTGTTTCCTTGTTTAAAATTCCCGAAGGTGAAGCTTTACTATGGATCAGAGCGGTCAAGCGAACATGGATCCCGACCACATTCGGTGAGAACATTGTGGTAATAAGTCGGCTCTTACCGGAGACATCAGCGGAGCTTCCGTCCTGCTGCAGCTGCGTGACTTCCCTCAGAGACACTCGCGGTCACACCCCTCTGACTTTCAGGCACTATTTAATCTCACTAAAACACTAGCAACACAATAGGCAGATATGGGATTTTCCAGAATTATCCTAGTAAATGTGTCTAATAACATATGAATCGCTCCCACTGCAATCGCCTTTTTTTTTTCCAGACCTTCACTCTAAATTTCCTCATCTCAAATTAAATGGGAAATTGTCGCTTTCTCGGTCCGAATCGCTCTAGCTGCTGCTGGCTATGATTGTAAACAATGTTCAGATGTGACGTCACGCGCACATCGTCTGCTACTTCCGGTACAGGCAAGGCTTTTTTATTAGCGACCAAAAGCTGCGAACTTTATCGTGGATGTTCTCTACTATATCCATCCATCCATCCATTTTCTACCGCTTATTCCCTTTCGGGGTCGCGGGGGGGGGGGGCGCTGGCGCCTATCTCAGCTACAATCGGGCGGAAGGCGGGGTACACCCTGGACAAGTCGCCACCTCATCGCAGGGCCAACACAGATAGACAGACAACATTCACACACTAGGGACCATTTAGTGTTGCCTATCAACCTATCCCCAGGTGCATGTCTTTGGAGGTGGGAGGAGCCTATCCCCAGGTGCATGTCTTTGGAGGTGGGAGGAAGCCGGAGTACCCGGAGGGAACCCACGCATTCACGGGGAGAACATGCAAACTCCACACAGAAAGATCCCGAGCCTGGATTTGAACTCAGGACTGCAGGAACTTCGTATTGTGAGGCAGACGCACTAACCCCTCTTCCACCGTGAAGCCTCTACTAAATCCTTCCAGCAAAAATATGGCAATATGGCAAAAATGATCAAGTATGACACATAGAATGGACCTGCTATCCCCGTTTAAATAAGAAAATCTCATTTCAGTAGTCCTTTAAAGTAAACAACACTTTACTTCTATGTGAGCAAAGTTTGGGGCAGGAAACGGCCTTCTTTCATCTCCGTAATATCGCTAAAATTCGCTCCATTTTGTCCACTAAAGACGCCGAGATCATTATCCATGCGTTTGTTACGTCTCGTCTCGACTACTGTAACGTATTATTTTCGGGTCTCCCCATGTCTAGCATTAAAAGATTACAGTTGGTACGAAATGCGGCTGCTAGACTTTTGACAAGAACAAGAAAGTTTGATCACATTACGCCTGTACTGTATATACCTTTATATACATATATACATACATATATACCTATACTGTATATACCTTTATATACATATATACATACATATATACCTATACTGTATATACCTTTATATACATATATACATACATATATACCTATACTGTATATACCTTTATATACATATATACATACATATATACCTATACTGGCTCACCTGCACTGGCTTCCTGTGCACTTAAGATGTGACTTTAAGGTTTTACTACTTACGTATAAAATACTACACGGTCTAGCTCCAGCCTATCTTGCCGATTGTATTGTACCATATGTCCCGGCAAGAAATCTGCGTTCAAAATACTCCGGCTTATTAGTGATTCCCAAAGCCCAAAAAAAGTCTGCGGGCTATAGAGCGTTTTCCGTTCGGGCTCCAGTACTCTGGAATGCCCTCCCGGTAACAGTTCGAGATGCTACCTCAGTAGAAGCATTTAAGTCTCATCTTAAAACTCATCTGTATACTCTAGCCTTTAAATAGACCTCCTTTTTAGACCAGTTGATCTGCCGCTTCTTTTCTTTCTCCTATGTCCCCCCCTCCCTTGTGGAGGGGGTCCGGTCCGATGACCATGGATGAAGTACTGACTGTCCAGAGTCGAGACCCAGGATGGACCGCTCGCCTGTATCGGTTGGGGACATCTCTACGCTGCTGATCCGCTTGAGATGGTTTCCTGTGGACGGGACTCTCACTACTGTCTTGGAGCCACTATGGATTGAACTTTCACAGTATCATGTTAGACCCGCTCGACATCCATTGCTTTCGGTCCCCTAGAGGGGAGGGGTTGCCCACATCTGAGGTCCTCTCCAAGGTTTCTCATAGTCAGCATTGTCACTGGCGTCCCACTGGATGTGAATTCTCCCTGCCCACTGGGTGTGAGTTTTCCTTGCCCTTTTGTGGGTTCTTCCGAGGATGTTGTAGTCGTAATGGTTTGTGCAGTCCTTTGAGACATTTGTGATTTGGGGCTATATAAATAAACATTGATTGATTGATTGAAAAGAGGTTCACTTGTGGGAATAGTGGTAATGTTCTTCAACTAATAGTCTGTGGCCTTTAATTGCACCCCTGTAAAAAAAAAAAAACCCAAAACAACACATGTGCAAGAACTACATCGTATCAGATCCAATGTACTTGAGATTAATTGTTACATAAAACTACCTCGGGAAAAATGTCAGAAACATCTAAATGATTAAAAACCAGGGGTGTCCCGATTCAACATTTTCACTTCCGATACGGATATTGGAGCCTTAAGTATTCGCCGATATAGCTATCAATTCAATACAATATCAGCACGAATCGTAGTGCATACTTTTAGTATGTTGTAGTGAGGCTTGTCAAAAAAAGGCTTTATCAGGTGAAATTACTCAGAGAACAACAAATATTTATGCTTTTGATGTGGAGTTTTAATTTTTCGTGGTCACAATAATTCATTAAATTAAGCTTATGACGGAGTATGTTAAATGATGCCGATACGATACTTTCTAATACTGTCTTGGGGACTTTACATTTCTAAGACATATGCAAATATAATTATTTGATACCTGTCTAAAATGGACAAATGCCATGTTTTGGACTGCAATATTTTTCAATCAATTGAAGACACTTATTACGTATGTCTAGCTTGTGTGCTTAGCTGTTGTAGGTAGGTAGGTCTTTATTGTCATTGCAACAAGTACAACGAAATGTTGTTTTCAGCACAAACCTGTTCAGGTTTAGACAAACAAACAGTGAACAAGAACGCTGATGGGTCGCCATAAGGCGCCCCGTAAAAGATGGGAATAAAGTCAACGCTGGCGAAGGATGAGTAAAAAAATACAATCCAGACTGGGCTCCTAAGGGGGCCCAGTCCGGAGTGGGAAAAAAAACCTCCATAGCAAAGCACATATACACATTACAACATACATCTCGAGATATCTAGCAACAGAGGGAAGGTTTTTTTCCCACTCCAGACTGGGCCCCCTTAGGAGCCCAGTCTGGAGTGGGAAAAAAAACTCCATAGCAAAGCACATATACACATTACAACATACATCTCGAGATATCTAGCAACAGAGGGAAGGTAGTTCAAGGTCATGGTGGTAGGTCGCAGCTCTCAGGCGCTGACCATCCAGTCAGCACCCCGACGGGATTTGCGTCGAGGGCGTTGGATTGGGGGACAGGGGGGTGTATGTGTGGCGTATATTATTTTGTGTGTGTGTGTGTGTGTGTGTGTGTGTGTGTGTGTGTGTGTGAATAAGCCCATAGTGTGTCTCTGTTCCGCGGCCTTGATGTATTTGCTGTCGATAGTCCAAAGTTCACAACAACAGGTGCGTGTCCATGAAAGACAAAAAAGGGAGTTTGTTGTGTCTTCGCTTGCAGTGATCTTCGGGAGAGTCTCGAAGCCAGGGAAATAATCAATCAATCAATCAATGTTTATTTATATAGCCCCAAATCACAAATGTCTCAAAGGACTGTACAAACCATTACGACTACGACATCCTCGGAAGAACCCACAAAAGGGCAAGGAAAACTCACACCCAGTGGGCAGGGAGAATTCACATCCAGTGGGACGCCAGTGACAATGCTGACTATGAGAAACCTTGGAGAGGACCTCAGATGTGGGCAACCCCCCCCCCTCTAGGGGACCGAAAGCAATGGATGTCGAGCGGGTCTAACATGATACTGTGAAAGTTCAATCCATAGTGGCTCCAACACAGCCGCGAGAGTTCAGTTCAAAGCGGATCCAAGACAGCAGCGAGAGTCCCGTCCGCAGGAAACCATCCCAAGTGGAGGCGGATCAGCAGCGTAGAGATGTCCCCAACCGATACACAGGCGAGCGGTCCATCCTGGATCCCGACTCTGGACAGCCAGTACTTCATCCATGGTCATCGGACCGGACCCCCTCCACAAGGGAGGGGGGGACATAGGAGAAAAAAGAAAAGAAGCGGCAGATCAACTGGTCTAAAAAGGAAGTCTATTTAAAGGCTAGAGTATACAGATGAGTTTTAAGGTGAGACTTAAATGCTTCTACTGAGGTAGCATCTCGAACTGTTACCGGGAGGGCATTCCAGAGTACTGGAGCCCGAACGGAAAACGCTCTATAGCCCGCAGACTTTTTTTGGGCTTTAGGAATCACTAATAAGCCGGAGTCAATCCAAGTTAAAAAGATGTGTATGCGAGTAAAAATAAAATTTGCTTTTCACTCTAAAATTGTCCATGACTGGTCCTCAAAAACTGCGGGGTAGACAGTTTAAAAAAGCCTTGCCTGTACCGGAAGTAGCAGACGATCTGCGCGTGACGTTGCGGGTTGTGGAGCTCCTCACATACTCACATTGTTTATAATCATGGCCACCAGCAGCGAGAGCGATTCGGACCGAGAAAGCTACAATTTCCCCATTAACTTGAGCCAGGATGAAAGATTTGTGGATGAGAAAAGTGAGAGTGAAGGACTAGAAAAGAAAAAAATCTAGACGGCAGAGCGATTCAGATGTTATCAGACAAATTTACTAGGATAATTCTGGAAAATCCCTTATCGGCTTATTGTGTTACTAGTGTTTTAGTGAGATTATATGGTCGTACCTGTACAGCCTGAAAGTCGGAGGGGTGTGGCCACGGGTGAGGTGACCGCCAGTGTCTCCGAGGGAAGCCGGTGGGGCCTGGGTGAGATTTTTTATTTTTTTCCCTCCTCCAGGGTGGAAGCATGGGAGGAGGCAAGTGAGTCCGCAGCTGCCTCTTTGACAGGTGCAGGAGGAACGATGCAAGCTCTCCGCTAATGCCTACGGTAAGAGCCGCCTTATTACCACCTTTTTTTCACCGAAACCTGCCGCTTAACATGTGGTAGGGAACCATCTTGCTTGACCGCTCTGTACCATAGTAAAGCTTCACCTTCGGGAATGTAAACAAGGAAACGCCGGCTGTGTTTGTGTTTACTCCGCTTCCCACCTACATCTTTCTTCTTTGACGTCTCCATTATTAATTGAACAAATTGCAAAAGATTCAGCAACACAGATGTCCAGAATACTGTGGAATTATGCGATTAAAGCAGACGACTTATAGCTGGGCTCGGGCTGGAACAAAATGTGGCTACGACGCGTGACGTCACGCAAACACGTCATCATGCCGCGATGTTTTCAAAAGGATACTTTGCGCGAAATTTAAAATTGCAATCTAGTAAACTAAAATGGTCGTATTGGCATGTGTTGCGATGTTAATATTTCATCATTGATATACAAACTATCAGACTGTGTGGTGGGTAGTAGTGGCTTTCAGTAGGCCTTTAATTTCCTGTTTGGGCCAAAAGTGGAGCCACTTTTAGACTGCTGTAGAGAGATAAAGGTGCACATTTGGATTCAGAGCTGAAATAAGTGGTCCAAAGCCAAAGCATTACAAATGCATGCCTGATTTTGGCTGATTTCTGATAAAACAGAGGTCAAACAGAAAAGAAGAAGTGGCAAAGAGAAAAAAAAAGAGACAAGAGTTCCGAGTCTGGGTTAATTTTGGTGATGGAGGAGGTGTCAGCGTTTTGTGGTCTTGAGGTCCCCTGAGGTGATCCCTTACTGCAGTCAGATTTTAGAGGCCAACACTTGCAATATAGTTGACTCACGAAGCCTACAAGCTGGCTTTGTTGGTCAATCTTCTTCTGTGTCACAAACCACCTGTCATAGAATGACGGGATAACAGCATTCCGGCCATACCGTCCTCCTTCCTTGAAGTACGAACACGTGCATTTACCTCGCCCCACACCAAAAACAAGTCATCGATATTCAAATTTATCAGGATTCTTCAGGTATGTCTGTGTCAACATTTGTATCCACTGTTGTGTTGTGCACGATATGCCCCAGGAAAAGGTCTTTGTTATGAACATCCCTCGTGAACAGGGGTCTCAGACACGCAATTGGCCCGCGAGACGTTATTTTGCGGCCCCCACCTTAATATGAAAGTTTACTGCAAGTTTTATATGAATGGTGCTTGACAGCGTTGTGTTATTTGGGTCCAAAATGGATCTTTCAACGTTCTGGGTTGCCTACCCCTGCATTAGTGGAAAAGCGGCAAATGAGTGAAATCGACAGAGACGTTGCCATGGAGACGAGGGTTTTCTTACGTGCCTGGCTCCAGTCACACCGCGACTTATGTCCGTCAGTAATAACAGTCCCCGAGAACCTGGACCAACTCAAACCATTATGTTTTTGTTTATTGTTTAATTTGCATTGCCTCACACAATAAACACTACATATATTTCTATATGACCCTGGATAACACTCCGGGAGCTGTCACTTTTTTGTGCTCGCTATCCAGGTACTTTCTCGGCTAGTATCCGCCAACCGTCGTGTTGTTGTAGGGAGGAAAAGCGGAATGACACACATTGGGGAATTAACATTATTCTCCGTGCGTCGGCTAAATACAAATATATTCCAAAAACCACCTGTCATAGAATGATGGGATAACAGCATTCCGGCCATACCGTCCTCCTTCCTTGAAGTACGAACACGTGCATTTACCTCGCCTCACAGCAAAAATAAGTCATCGATATTCAAATTTATCAGGATTCTTCAGGTATGCCTGTGTCAACATTTGTATCCACTGTTGCGTGGCGCACGTTATGCCCCAGGAAAAACGAACATCCCTCGTGAACAGGGGTCTCAGACACGCAATTGGCCCGCGAGACGTTATTTTGCGGCCCCCACCTTAATATGAAAGTTTACTGCAAGTTTTATATGAATGGTGCTTGACAGCGTTGTGTTATTTGGGTCCAAAATGGCTCTTTCAACGTTCTGGGTTGCCTACCCCTGCATTAGCGGAAAAGCGGCAAATGAGTGAAATCGACAGAGACGTTGCCATGGAGACGAGGGTTTTCTTACGTACCTGGCTGCAGTCACGCCGCGACTTATGTCCGTCAGTAATAACAGTCCCCGAGAACCTGGACCAACTCAAACCATTATGTTTGTGTTTATTGTTTAATTTGCATTGCCTCACACGATAAACACTACATATATTTCTATATGACCCTGAATAACACTCCGGGAGCTGTCAATTTTTTGCGCTCGCTATCCAGGTACTTTCTCGGCTAGTATCCGCCAACCGCCGTGTTGCTGTAGGGAGGAAAAGCGGAACGACACACATTGCGGAAATAACATTATTCTCCGTAAGTCTGCTAAATACAAATATATTCCAAAAACCACCTGTCATAGAATGATGGGATAACAGCATTCCGGCCATACCGTCCTCCTTCCTTGAAGTACGAACACGTGCATTTACCTCGCCCCACACGAAAAACAAGTCATCGATATTCAAATTTATCAGGATTCTTCAGGTATGCCTGTGTCAACATTTGTATCCACTGTTGTGTTGTGCACGATATGCCCCAGGAAAAGGTCTTTGTTATGAACATCCCTCGTGAACAGGGGTCTCAGACACGCAATTGGCCCGCGAGACGTTATTTTGCGGCCCCCACCTTAATATGAAAGTTTACTGCTAGTTTTATATGAATGGTGCTTGACAGCGTTGTGTTATTTGGGTCCAAAATGGCTCTTTCAACGTTCTGGGTTGCCTACCCCTGCATTAGCGGAAAAGCGGCAAATGAGTGAAATCGACAGAGACGTTGCCATGGAGACGAGGGTTTTCTTACGTGCCTGGCTGCAGTCACGCCGCGACTTATGTCCGTCAGTAATAACAGTCCCCGAGAACCTGGACCAACTCAAACCGTTATTAGGGTTTTTTTTATTGTTTAATTTGCATTGCCTCACACAATAAACACTACATATATTTCTATATGACCCTGGATAACACTCCGGCAGCTGTCAATTTTTTGCGCTCGCTATCCAGGTACTTTCCCGGCTAGTATCCGCCAACCGTCGTGTTGCTGTAGGGAGGAAAAGCGGAACGACACACATTGGGAAATTAACATTATTCTCTGTGCGTCGGCTAAATAGAAATATATTCCAAAAGCCACCTGTCATAGAATGATGGGATAACAGCATTCCGGCCATACCGTCCTCCTTCCTTGAAGTACGAACACGTGCATTTACCTCGCCCCACACCAAACACAAGTCAGCAATATTTAAGTTTATCAGGATTCTTCAGGTATGTCTGTGTCAACATTTGTATCCACTGTTGTGTGGCGCACGTTATGCCCCAGGAAAAGGTCTTTGTTATGAACATCCCTCGTGAACAGGGGTCTCAGACACGCAATTGGCCCGCGAGACGTTATTTTGCGGCCCCCACCTTAATATGAAAGTTTACTGCAAGTTTTATATGAATGGTGCTTGACAGCCTTGTGTTATTTGGGTCCAAAATGGCTCTTTCAACGTTCTGGATTGCCTACCCCTGCATTAGTGGAAAAGCGGCAAATGAGTAATATCAGCAGACGTTGCCTTGGAGACGAGTGTTTTCTTACGTGCCTGGCTGCAGTCACACTGCGACACATGTCCGTCAGTAATAACAGTCCCCGAGAACCTGGACCAACTCAAACCATTATGTTTTTGTTTATTGTTTAGTTTGCATTGCCTCACATAATAAACACTACATATATTTCTATATGACCCTGGATAACACTCCGGGAGCTGTCACTTTTTTGTGCTCGCTATCCAGGTACTTTCTCGACTAGTATCCGCCGACCACCGTGTTGTTGTAGGGAGGAAAAGCGGAACGACACACATTGGGGTATTAACGTTATTCTCCATGCGTCGGCTAAATACAAATATATTCCAAAAACCACCTGTCATAGAATGATGGGATAACAGCATTCCGGCCATACCGTCCTCCTTCCTTGAAGTACGAACACGTGCATTTACCTCGCCCCACACCATACACAAGTCAGCAATATTTAAGTTGATCAAGATTCTTCAGGTATGTCTGTGTCAACATTTGTATCCACTGTTGTGTTGCGCACGATATGCCCCAGGAAAAGGTCTTTGTTTTGAACATCCCTCGTGAACAGGGGTCTCAGACACGCAATTGGCCCGGCGAGACGTTATTTTGCGGCCCCCACCTTAATATGAAAGTTTACTGCAAGTTTTATATGAATGGTGCTTGACAGCCTTGTGTTATTTGGGTCCAAAATGGCTCTTTCAACGTTCTGGGTTGCCTACCCCTGCATTAGTGGAAAAGCGGCAAATGAGTGAAATCGACAGACACGTTGCCATGGAGACGAGGGTTTTCTTACGTGCCTGGCTGCAGTCACACCGCGACTTATGTCCGTCACTAATAACAGTCCCCGAGAACCTGGACCAACTCAAACCATTATGTTTTTGTTTGTTGTTTAATTTGCATTGCCTCACACAATAAACACTACATATAGTTCTATATGACCCTGGATAACACTCCGGCAGCTGTCAATTTTTTGCGCTCGCTATCCAGGTACTTTCCCGGCTAGTATCCGCCAACCGCCGTGTTGCTGTAGGGAGGAAAAGCGGAACGACACACATTGCGGAAATAACATTATTCTCCGTGCGTCGGCTAAATACAAATATATTCCACAACCCCAAACATGTCTTTTTCAAAGCCTGCAGTGAAGAGAAGGGTTAGTGATGAGCAAAGACAATTCCAGGAAAAGTGGGAGATGCAGTATTTCTTTGGGGGGCACCCCGATGTGTCTTATTTGGCACAGATAAAGTTGCGGTGCCCAATGGATACAATTTGAAACGTCATTATACAACTAGACATGCTGAGGAGTATGCAAAAAAAAAAATTTTTACGAGATCTTTTCTTGCAGCCCAGCCTCACCTAGACTCTGCGTCCAGTGGCCCCCAGGTAAATTGAGTTTGAGACCCCTGCGCTTGAATAAGAGCAGTCACTTCCCTAAGGTAAATATTTAGATTCGAAACGATACATATGTGTTGTGCAAAAAATTTAAAAAATAAATAAATAATTGGATTTATATAGCATTAAAAAAATGACAATACTATGCAAAAGCCTGCTTTAGGCCACCAATAGAAATGACATTGTTATAATGATCATAAAAATAGTGTATATCACAAAACTGAAAACACCCCTCACGTTTTACTAACCATTTTATTGTATCCTATTTGGAGACTATAGAAATGAAACATGTTTCGACAGCACTTTAGAGCAGGGATATTCAACTAAATTGTTTTGGGGAGGCCCATTTCAAGAAAACTAAGGACCAGAGGACTGGACGTCTCACTTCACTATTAGTCTTATTTTGTATATTCTTGAGACCCTGCGTCATCTGCAGTAGACATTTGATTTTGGTCTATTTATTTTGTCTGTTGAAGAAGTGCAGGGCTGTTTTTAAGGACCTTCTGCAAAAATGTGCATCACTCACACAATTTCTTAACGGAACTCACGAGCCACCAGTTCGTCCAAACGATGAAAAAGAGAGGAACTGAAACGGAGCTTTGAAAAATAGTAAATGGGTTATTGTATTTCCTTGAATTGCCGCCGGGGCGCTAATTAATTTAAAACCTCTTCTCACTCCGGCGCTTACCAAAGAAAGGCATGCGGTAAATTTAGGCCTGCGCTTATAAATTTGAGTGTGATGTAAGGATACCATCATGAAAAGCACATTTAATTAAAAAAAAACGGTATTAAGGTCTTACCTTTACTTATAAATGAAGTCCATGCGCAGCTCCTTCTGATCAAAAGCACCGATAACTTGTTTCTAGAAGTCTTCCTTATCTTTCTTCAGTTTTAAGTCTCCCTGTCTCGATGGAGATCTTCCCTTATTACCTCCTGCTTCGATTGAAAGTCCAGTTTAGAAAACGGTTTTATTTTAGATATGTAATCCTCCGTGTTAAAAGTGCAAAATGATTGCTGCTCACTCTTGCTGCTTGTTGTCACTTCTTCTGCAGCCGAGTAGTCGCAAGAAGGATCACTAGCGCCCTCTACCACCAGGAGGCGGGAGTCATTTTATGACTCATATTTGACACACGCAGCTACGGTATATTAATAAGACATAGCTGCTTACTGTTCTTTTTAACATATTCAATAGCTTGGACCTTAAATCCTACTGAATAGCTCTTAATCTTCTTCCCTTTATGCGATTTTAAATGATTGAAATCAGCCTCCTCCATTTTGAAAATGATGACAGGTGACGTGACGAGTTTGACCCGGTGGAAATTCTGGGCATATGCTAATTATTTGGCGAAACGAGTTTGACCTGGCGGAAATTCTAGACATGCGCTAATAAAAATAATATTTTGCGAAACGAGTTTGACCCGGCAGTAATTCTAGCCAGGCGCATACTATATACCCCGCAGCAATTCAAGGAAATACGGTATACTTGTATAGCGCTTTTCTACCTTCAAGGTACTGAAAACGCTTTGAGACTATTTCCACATTCAACCATTCACACACTAACCCATCAGGAGCAAGGGTGAAGTGTCTTGTTCAAGGACACAACGGACATGACAAGGTGGGTAGAAGGTAGGGATTGAACCAGGTCCCTTCAGGTTGCCGTCACGGCCACTCTGCCAACTGCGCTACTGACTGCATCTGCGGTCAATGAGTTAGTTACATAAATCACATAACCAAAAATAATTGTAACTGCCAAAAAGAGAGGACTTATTGGGGTGCCCTGAGGAACGCCTGAATTATTTAAATCAGACTTTTGGACCCCAGTGGTCTATGTTTGCTGGCAGGGTTCAGATGTCAATGCGAGGATCTGGCAATGTGTTTACAGTGGTCCAAGTTCCTCGATACAACATGAGCACTCCTGGAAATTACTCCTGAACTTGTTGCAAAAGTTTTGAACTAAATTTGATCGGGCCTTTGTTCAATGGCCCTGCTTTCGAGTAGTCAATGTACAGCTTGAAAAATCAGTCTAAATGTACTCTCCTCTGAAAACAACTCAGCTCAGTCATTAGTGTCTAAATGCCTCGGTGTCCCCCCACAGTGGGACTGGAGGATGTGGCCGTAGACCGGAAAGTCTGGGTTTCCCTACTAAGACCGCAGTGACCTCGATCCAGACCCAGATAAGCGGAAGAACATGGAGAGAAGGCAACACAAGTGAGTACACATCACAGAGAACATGTCCAAATTGTGTTTGTCAATACTTAGTGTGAGTACCATTGCTACCCAGCTGTGCCTTAAACCTCTTGGGCAATGAATTCACCAAACCTGCACAGACCGTTACTGGAATCCTCATCCAGTCCACTATGATGACATCATTGGTGTAGCTGGTGGATGTGAGTCACCTCTTTCAAACTTTCTTTCCCATAAGGCTGTCCCTCAGGTATTTCAAAAGTTTCAGGTTTGAAAAATTGGAGTGTCCTGATCAGATATTAGCATAAAAACAAGTATCGAAAGATATCGGCTTGTATCTAAAATGTCCAATATAATCTCGAATACAAGCAGTCCTGCCTTATCCTAGCCAAATATCCACCATTAAGCACATATGGTTGGCATTTTCTTGTATTTTAGTAAAGTCATTTAGAAAAAGAAACATGGTAAGGGTATACTTTAGGCCAGGGGTCTCAAACTCAATTCACCTGGGGGCCACTGGATGCAGAGTCTGGGTGAGGCTGGGCAGCGATAAAAGAAAATATTGTCGCGTCCCGGAAGAGTTAGTGCTGCAAAGGATTCTGGGTATTTGTTCTGTCGTGTTTATGTTGTGTTACGGTGCCGAATTGAGTTTGTCATTCTTGTTTGGTGTGTGTTCACAGTGTGGCGCATATTTGTAACAGTGTTAAAGTTGTTATATACGACCACCCTCAGTGTGACCTGTATGGCTGTTGACCAAGTATGGCTTGCATTCACTTGTGCGTGAAAAGCTGTAGATATTATGGGACTGGGCCGGCACGCAGAGGCAGTGCCTTTTAAAGGGGAACATTATCACAATTTCAAAAGGGTTAAAAACAATAAAAATCAGTTCCCAGTGGCTTGTTGTATTTTTTGAAGTTTTTTTCAAAATTTTACCGGTCCCCGAATAGCCCTAAAAAAAGCTTTAAAGTGCTTGATTTTCGCTATTTGCGATGCGACCATCCATTTCCCTGTGACGTCACACAGTGCTGCCAATGTAAACAAACAATGGGAATACCACAGCAAGATATAGCGACATTAGCTCGGATTCAGACTCCGATTTCAGCGGATTAAACGTTTCAACAGATTCTGCATGTATTGAAACGGATGGTTGGAGTATGAAAGTATTGAAGAAGAAACTGAAGCTATTGAGCGAATAGCTATTGACGCTATTCATAGCCATAGCATGGCCGAATAGCTGGGTTAGCATCGCCGGTAAAATGTGCGGACCAAACGATCAGGACTTTCGCATCTCTTGACACTGGAGCAACTTCAATCCGTCGAATGGTAAGTGTTTGTTTTCGCATTAAATGTGGGTGGAAGGAAACGTGATATAGTTGCAAATGCATCTGCAGGTTATCCATACATCTCTGTACCATGTCTGCTTTAGCACCGGCGGTAAATAGCATGTTAGCATCGATTAGCCTAGCATGTTAGCATCGATTAGGTGGCAGTCACGCCGCGACCAAATATGTCTGATTAGCACATAAGTCAACATCAACAAAACTCACCTTTGTGATTTAGTTGACTTTGTCGTTGCAAATGCATCTGCAGGTTATCCATACATCTCTGTGCCATGTCTGTCTTAGCATCGCCGGTCAAATGTGGAGACACTCTGGCACATTCAATGGGGGTCTGGCGGCAGATTTCTTGCCAGTGGTGCAACTTGAATCCCTCCCTGTTAGTGTTGTTACACCCTCCGACAACACACCGACGAGGCATGATGTCTCCAAAGTTCCAAAAAATAGTAGAAAAAACGGAAAATAACAGAGCTGAGACCCGGTGTTTGTAATGTGTTGAAAACGAAAATGGCGACTGTATTACCTCAGTGATGTCACGTTCTGAAGTCATCACCACATGAGCGATAAACCGAAAGGCGTTTATTTCGACAAAATTCACCCTTTTAGAGTTCGGAAATCGGTTAAGAAAATATACGGTCTTTTTTCTGCACCATCAAGGTATATATTGACGCTTGCATAGGTCTGGTGATAATGTTCCCCTTTAAGGTTTAGTGGCGCTCTGCACTTCTCCCTACGTCCGTGTACCACTCCGTACTGCGGCGTATTAATTGAAACTGATACCGATAATTTCCGATATTACATTTTAAAGCATTTATCGGCCTATAATATCAGCAGTGCGATATTATCGGACATCTCTACAAATAACGGTTTGAATTGGTCGAGATTATCGGGGACTGTTATTACTGACGGACAGGTGTCGCGGTGTGACAAAACCCTCGTCTCCTCTGTCGCTTCCACTCATTCGCCGCTTTTCCACTAATGCATGGGTAGGCAACCCAGAACGTTGAAAGAGCCCTTTTGGAGCCAAATAACACAGCGCTGTCAAGCTCCATTCATATAAAATTCATATAACATTAGACTTTCATATTAAGATGGGGGCTGCAAAACAACATCTCGCGGGCCGCAACTGGCCCGCGTGTCTGAGACCCCTGCTTTATGCTATGAGGAGCTAGCGACACAAACTAGACATAGGTAATAAATGTCCTTTATTAAAGAACATTGCCTTTTAAAACACAGCATTTGTCAATATAAATAAGTATCAAATAATTATAGTTGCATATTCCTGATATGGAAGGGCATGGCTCAGTGGGTAGAGTGGCCCGGCGAGCTCATGTCGAGGTGTCCTTTGATTGATTGATTGAAACTTTTATTAGTAGATTGCACAGTACAGTATATATTCCGTACAATTGGGGCGGTTTAGCTCGGTTGGTAGAGCGGCCGTGCCAGCAACTTGAGGGGTTGCAGGTTCGATTCCCGCATCCGCCATCCTAGTCACTGCCGTTGTGTCCTTGGGCAAGACACTTTACCCACCTGCTCCCCGTGCCACCCACACTGGTTTGAATGTAACTTAGATATTGGGTTTCACTATGTAAAGCGCTTTGAGTCACTAGAGAAAAAGCGCTATATAAATATAATTCACTTCACTACAATTGGCCACTAAATGGTAACACCAGACTTAAGTTTTTCAGAGTTTGAGGTGGGCGGGGTTGGGGGAAGGGTTAGGGTGGGGGTTAGGGGGTAGCGGAGGGGGGTGTATATTGTAGCGTCCCGGAAGAGTTAGTGCTGCAAGGGCTTCTGGGTACTTGTTCTGTTGTGTTTATTTTTTGTTACGGTGTGGATGTTCTACCGAAAAGTGTTTGTCATTCTTGTTTGGTGTGGGTTCACAGTGTGGCACATATTTGTAACAGTGTTAAAGTTGTTTATACGGCCACCCTCAGTGTGACCTGTATGGCTGTTGACCAAGTATGAGTGCATTCACTTGTGTGTGTGTGAAAAGCTGTAAATAATGCAGTGCCTTTAAGGTTTATGGCGATCTGTACTTCTCCCTACCTCTGGGTAAAAATGTTTACTTTTTGAAACTGATACCGATGATTGTAAAGCATTTATCGGCCGATAATATTGGCTGTCCAATGTTATCGGACATCCCTAGTTTGTGTGTTGTTTTTAGGTATAATTTCATTACTTATATTAGCTTTCACTGTTATGCTTATGACACCCAACTCTACATGCCCCTAAAGCTGACCAACACGCCGGATTGTAGTCAGTTGGAGGCGTGTCTTAATGAAATTAAACAATTGATGTCCGCAAACTTTCTGCAACTCAACGCCAAAAAAACGGAAATGCTGATTATCGGTCCTGCTAGACACCGACCTCTATTTAATAATACAACTCTAACATTTGACAACCAAACAATTAAGCAAGGCGACACGGTAAAGAATCTGGGTATTATCTTCCACCCAACTCTCTCCTTTGAGTCACACATTAAAAGCGTTACTAAAACGGCCTTCTTTCATCTCCGTAATATCGCTAAAATTCGCTCCATTCTGTCCATTAAAGACGCTGAGATCATTATCCATGCGTTTGTTACGTCCCGCCTCGATGACTGTAACGTATTATTTTTGGGGAGATCTAGCATTAAAAGATTACAGTTGGTACAAAATGCGGCTGCTAGACTTTTGACAAGAACAAGAAAGTTTGATCACATTACGCCTGTACTGTATATACCTTTATATACATATATACATAAATATATACCTATACTGTATATACCTTTATATACATATATACATACATATATACCTGTACTGTATATACCTTTATATACATATATACATACATATATACCTATACTGTATATACCTTTATATACATATATACATACATATATACCTGTACTGTATATACCTTTATATACATATATACATACATATATACCTGTACTGGCTCACCTGCACTGGCTTCCTGTGCACTTAAGATGTGACTTTAAGGTTTTACTACTTATGTATAAAATACTACACGGTCTAGCTCTATCCTATCTTGCCGATTGTATTGTACCATATGTCCCGGCAAGAAATCTGCGTTCAAAGGACTCCGGCTTATTAGTGATTCCCAAAGCCCAAAAAAAGTCTGCGGGCTATAGAGCGTTTTCCGTTCGGGCTCCAGTACTCTGGAATGCCCTCCCGGTAACAGTTCGAGATGCCACCTCAGTAGAAGCATTTAAGTCTCACCTTAAAACTCATTTGTATACTCTAGCCTTTAAATAGACTCCCTTTTTGGACCAGTTGATCTGCCGTTTCTTTTCTTTTCCTCCCATGTCCCACTCTCCCTTGTGGAGGGGGTCCGGTCCGATCCGGTGGCCATGTACTGCTTGCCTGTGTATCGGCTGGGGACATCTCTGCGCTGCTGATCCGCCTCCGCTTGGGATGGTTTCCTGCTGGCTCCGCTGTGAACGGGACTCTCGCTGCTGTGTTGGACCCGCTTTGGACTGGACTCTCGCGACTGTGTTGGATCCATTATGGATTGAACTTTCACATGTTGGACCCGCTCGACATCCAATGCTTTCCTCCTCTCCAAGGTTCTCATAGTCATCATTGTCACCGACGTCCCACTGGGTGTGAGTTTTCCTTGCCCTTATGTGGGCCTACCGAGGATGTCGTAGTGGTTTGTGCAGCCCTTTGAGACACTAGTGATTTAGGGCTATATAAGTAAACATTGATTGATTGATTGATTATTTTTTTCCTTGCGTCCAGAAAGTGGATGAAACTTCAACTATTTAAATGACTATGCAACTATTTATTCACACATTGATTTTGTAGGTTATAAATGTCCTGGTCTTGGCTGGGGTCTACACTGAGGGCTCTTGCCATAGCTCATGTTCTTCCTGAGTATTCAAAATTGGATTTCCCCCGTTGGCCTAAAGTAAATCAAAAAAATTGCACAACCATAATCAAATCCAACCCGGCATGAACCCATTTCTGTCCGATGAAAACCAAGCACTGTTTTAAACAACAATCACTACAAAGTGGAAATATGGAGTCTTATTGACAATAAGCTGTAGTTCTTATGTTTTGCTCCAAACGGCGGCCCTTTCCCCACTTCTTACTTCCAACCCTCGTCCTCCCGGGAGTGTGTTCGAAAATCCTCCCCCCTCTCTTCTGTTGATGTCCCTCGGGAGGAGACCCGAACTCTTGAGGAATTTGGGAGCGGAAACACCTCACTAGTGGAAGCCAGAGTTGGAGAAGACTAGAATGTAAAGACTGAGGCCAGAGAAATGTGTTTCCTTTCCTCGTAGGTGTCAATGATCAATGTGAGTATTCCCGGGGTTCCGACACTGCCATGAATCACTTCTCTGCCCCCGAGAACCGTTGGAGAAGCATCAAATTATCATTCTGAAAAGAAAAAAAAGAGCTGTACTTCAAGTTCTTGGTCATATCCGCAGTCACTTCTTGCAGTTTAATAGTTGGGAAAGTAAAAATAAGAAGGCCTGTTAATGAAATGTTTTATGAGGATTTTCTACTAGTTCCTATCACGGGGGTGTCGAAGTTGATTAGTTATTTGATTAGTTTTAGAACAGGCCCGCAGGCCACAGCCCCCTGCACGCCCCATCAGTGTTGGCACTAGGAATTTTCATAATTTCCGAGCAGCCGGAATGAGAATCAGCACCTCCAAATCCGAGTCCATGGTTCTCTCCCGGAAAAGGGTGGAGTGCCATCTCCGGGTTAGGGAGGAGACCCTGCCCCAAGTGGAGGAGTTCAAGTACCTAGGAGTCTTGTTCACGGGTGGGGGAAGAGTGGATCGTGAGATCGACAGGCGGATCGGTGTGGCGTCTTCAGTAATGCGGACGCTGTACCGATCCGTTGTGGTGAAGAAGGAGCTGAGCCGGAAGGCAAAGCTCTCAATTTACCGGTCGATCTACGTTCCCATCCTCACCTATGGTCATGAGCTTTGGGTCATGACCGAAAGGATAAGATCACGGGTACAAGCGGCCCAAATGAGTTTGGGTCTCTCCCTTAGAGATAGGGTGAGAAGCTCTGCCATCCGGGAGGAACTCAAAGTAAAGCCGCTGCTCCTCCGCATGGAGAGGAGCCAGATGAGGTGGTTCGGGCATCTGGTCAGGATGCCACCCGAACGCCTCCCTAGGGAGGTGTTTAGGGCACGTCCAACCGGTAGGAGGCCACGGGGAAGACCCAGGACACGTTGGGAAGACTATGTCTCCCGGCTGGCCTGGGAACACCTCGGGATCCCCCGGGAAGAGCTAGACGAAGTGGCTGGGGAGAGGGAAGTCTGGGCTTCCCTGCTTAGGCTGCTGCCCCCGCGACCCGACCTCGGATAAGCGGAAGAAGATGGATGGATGGATGGATGGATGGATGGATGGATGGATGGATGGATGGGTCCCAGGGACCCCATCAAGTCATAAAAATGGGCTCCCAGAGTACATTTTTGGGTTCCCACGTTTTTGTCACCGTTTTGAAAACAAATTAAAAATGTATGCATTATCCTGTTATATCTCACATTCAATATTGTGTTTTAGAAAAAAGGTTTTAATAAACTTTAATTCATTAAAAAAATATTCAATCCAATCCACTTTATGTATATAGAACATTTAAACAACATAAATGTTTCCAAAGTGCTGCACAACAATATTAAAAACAACATTCAAAATTTTTCTTAACTCCACCAATGACAGAATAAAAAAATAAAACCAATATAAAAAACAACATAAAAATAAATATGATTAAAAACGATTTGAAAGGGGAACATTATCACCAGACCTATGTAAGCGTCAATATATACCTTGATGTTGTAGAAAAAAGACCATATGTTTTTTTTAACCGATTTCCGAACTCAAAAAGGGTGAATTTGGCGATTTTCAGTTGTCAGATGACCTTTCACCCGTGACATCACATCATGAAGCAATCCGCCATTTTCTCAATCTTATTACACACACCAAGTCAAATCAGCTCTGTTATTTTCCGTTTTTTCGACTGTTTACCTGTACCTTGGAGACATCATGCCTCGTCGGTGTGTTGTCGGAGGGTGTAACAACACGATCAGGGACGGATTCAAGTTGCACCAGCGGTCAAAAGATGCGAAAGTCCCTCGTTTGTTCCGCACACTTTACCGACGACAGCTATGCTACGACAGAGATGGCGAGAATGTGTGGATATCCTGCGACACTCAAAGCAGATGCATTTCCAACGATAAAGTCAACGAAAGCACAAAGGTGAGTTTTGTTGATGTTTTGACTTATGTGGAGTGTGCTAGTCAGACATATTTGGTCACTGCAAGCTAATCGATGCTAACATGCTATTTAGGCTAGCTGTATGTACATATTGCATTATTATGCCTCATTTGTAGCTATATTTGCATCCAGCCTTTCCCTCCACCCACATTTAATGCCAAACAAACACATGCCAATCGTTGGTTAGAAGGCGATCGCCAAATTCGTCCGCGCTGTATGTCATGATATGCCTCAATAGCTTCAGTTTCTTCTTCAATTTTGTTTTCGGTACCTGCCTCCACACTCCAAACCATCCGTTTCAATACACGCGTAATCTGTTGAATCGCTTACGGCGCTGAAATCCGAGTCTGAATCCGAGCTACTATGCTATACCTTTCTGTGCTATCCGCCATGTTTGTTTGTGGTGGCTTCACGCAGTGACGTCATAGGACAATAGACGGGTGGATATAACGACGGTTATAATCAGGCACTTTGAAGCCGTTTTTTGGGATATTGCATGATTTCGGGATATTGCGTGATGGGTAAAATTTTGAGAAAAACTGCGAAAAATAAAATAAGCCACTGGGAACTGATTTTTACTGGTTTTAACCCTTCAGAAATTGTGATAATGTTCCCCTTTAAAGGGTAAAACCATCCATCTTCTTCCGCTTATCCGAGGTCGGGTCGCGGGGGTAACAGCCTAAGCAGGGAAGCCCAGACTTCCCTCTCCCCAGCCACTTCGTCTAGCTCTTCCCGGGGGATCCCGAGGCGTTCCCAGGCCAGCCGGGAGACATAGTCTTCCCAACGTGTCCTGGGTCTTCCCCGTGGCCTCCTACCAGTTGGACATGCCCTAAACACATCCCTAGGGAGGCGTTCGGGTGGCATCCTGACCAGATGCCCGAACCACCTCATCTGGCTCCTCTCCATGTGGAGGAGCAGCGGCTTTACTTTGAGTTCCTCCCGGATGGCAGAGCTTCTCACCCTATCTCTAAGGGAGAGCCCTGGAAACTCATTTGGGCCGCTTGTACCCGTGATCTTATCCTTTCGGTCATGACCCAAAGCTCATGACCATAGGTGAGGATGGGAACGTAGATCGACCGGTAAATTGAGAGCTTTGCCTTCCGGCTCAGCTCCTTCTTCACCACAACGGATCGGTACAACGTCCGCATTACTGAAGACGCCGCACCGATCCGCCTGTCGATCTCGCGATCCACTCTTCCCTCACTCGTGAACAAGACTCCTAGGTACTTGAACTCCTCCACTTGGGGCAGGGTCTCCTCCCCAACCCGGAGATGGCATTCCACCCTTTTCCGGGCGAGAACCATGGACTCGGACTTGGAGGTGCTGATTCTCATTCCGGTCGCTTCACACTCGGCTGAAAACCGATCCAGTGAGAGCTGAAGATCCCGGTCAGATGAAGCCATCAGGACCACATCATCTGCAAAAAGCAGAGACCTAATCCTGCGGTCACCAAACCGGATCCCCTCAAATCCTTGACTGCGCCTAGAAATTCTGTCCATAAAAGTTATGAACAGAATGGGTGACAAAGGACAGCCTTGGCGGAGTCCAACCCTCACTGGAAACGTGTCCGACTTACTGCCGGCAATGCGGACCAAGCTCTGACACTGATCATACAGGGAGCGGACCGCCACAATAAGACAGTCCGATACCCCATACTCTCTGAGCACTCCCCACAGGACTTCCCGAGGGACACGGTCCAATGCCTTCTCCAAGTCCACAAAGCACATGTAGACTTCAACGCTCTTGCTGTGCGTCGAAGTGAGTCCGACTATATCCAGCCAGAACTTCTCGACTTCGGGCACCAGCTCAGGCTCTTTCCCCCCCCCCAGTGAGGTGACGTTCCACGTCCCAAGAGCTAGCTTCTGTAGCCAAGGATCGGACCGCCAAGTGTCCTGCCTTCGGCTGCCGCCCAGCTCACATCGCACCCGACCTCTATGGCCCCTGCTATGGGTGGTGAGCCCATTGGGAACGTTTTTTTTTATTCAAGTACCCCCTAATCAGAATTTTAAAAAAGGAGATAAAGAAGTAAAAAATACAGCACTATGTCATCAGTTTCTGATTTATTAAATTGTATAACAGTGCAAAGTATTGCTCATTTGTAGTGGTCTTTCTTCAACTATTTGGAAAAAATGCTATAAAAATAACTAAAAACTTGTTGAAAAAGAAACAAGTGATTCAATTATAAATAAAGATTTCTCCACATAAAAGTAATCATCAACTTAAAGTGCCCTCTTTGGGGATTGTAATAGAGATCCATCTGGATTAATCAACTTAATTCTAAACGTTTCTTCACAAAAAAATAAATCATTGTATTCTGTTTTTATTCACGATTTACACAACGTGCCAATTTGGGTTTAGTAAACTGATAATCTACACCAGGGGTGCCCACACTTTTTCTGCAGGCGAGCTACTTTTCAATTGACCAACTCGAGGGGATCTACCTCATTTATATATATCATTTATATTTATTTATTTATGAAAGAGACATTTTTGTAAACAAGTTAAATGTGTTTAATGATAATACAAGCATGTGTAACACATATGGGGACAAAAAGGGAGTGGAAAAAAAACATAATAGTGAGAGTCCAGTCCATAGTGGATCTAACATAATAGTGAGAGTCCAGTCCATAGTGGAATTAACATTATAGTGAGAGTCCAGTCCATAGTGGATCTAACATAATAGTGAGAGTCCAGTCCTTAGTGGATCTAACATAATAGTGAGAGTCCAGTCCATAGTGGATCTAACAAAATAGTGAGAGTCCAGTCCTTAGTGGATCTAACATAATAGTGAGAGTCCAGTCCATAGTGGAATTAACATTATAGTGAGAGTCCAGTCCATAGTGGATCCAACATAATAGTGAGAGTCCAGTCCATAGTGGAATTAACATTATAGTGAGAGTCCAGTCCATAGTGGATCTAACATAATAGTGAGAGTCCAGTCCATAGTGGATCTAACATAATAGTGAGAGTCCAGTCCTTAGTGGATCTAACATAATAGTGAGAGTCCAGTCCATAGTGGATCTAACAAAATAGTGAGAGTCCAGTCCTTAGTGGATCTAACATAATAGTGAGAGTCCAGTCCATAGTGGAATTAACATTATAGTGAGAGTCCAGTCCATAGTGGATCCAACATAATAGTGAGAGTCCAGTCCATAGTGGAATTAACATTATAGTGAGAGTCCAGTCCATAGTGGATCTAACATAATAGTGAGAGTCCAGTCCTTAGTGGATCTAACATAATAGTGAGAGTCCAGTCCATAGTGGATCTAACAAAATAGTGAGAGTCCAGTCCTTAGTGGATCTAACATAATAGTGAGAGTCCAGTCCATAGTGGAATTAACATAATAGTGAGAGTCCAGTCCATAGTGGAATTAACATAATAGTGAGAGTCCAGTCCATAGTGGATCTAACATAATAGTGAGAGTCCAGTCCATAGTGGATCTAACAAAATAGTGAGAGTCCAGTCCTTAGTGGATCTAACATAATAGTGAGAGTCCAGTCCATAGTGGAATTAACATAATAGTGAGAGTCCAGTCCATAGTGGATCAAACATAATAGTGAGAGTCCAGTCCATAGTGGATCTAACATAATAGTGAGAGTCCAGTCCATAGTGGAATTAACATAATAGTGAGAGTCCAGTCCATAGTAGATCTAACATAATAGTGAGAGTCCAGTCCATAGTGGATCTAACATAATAGTGAGAGTCCAGTCCATAGTGGAATTAACATAATAGTGAGAGTCCAGTCCATAGTGGATCTAACATAATAGTGAGAGTCCAGTCCATAGTGGAATTAACATAATAGTGAGAGTCCAAAGGTCAACAGATCATAGCCAAACAAGACATGATCAAAAAGACATGAGGGTATCAATGTCTTGTGCCTGCTGGGCATTAGGCCCCGAGATCAAAAAGGTCAAGAACCCCTGCTTTGGGGGTGTCTTCGTATGGCTGGGGAATGAGGACATCATTCTAAAAAGTGAACGTTTTCCGTAGAGGGAACATTTGAGAACGTAAACACGACCATAAAGGACGCTGATAAGGGAAGCACGGGAGAACATGACTTCTACTGAACCGAGACCGATCCAGAGCTGGCTCTCTGTTGGGAAAAGAAGTCTGCTTTCTTGCTTCTCACCAGCTGCACCACAGCAGTCACAAGAGGACGCTGAGAGGATGCTGAGAAAAAACACGCGGACACGAGCGGAGGAATAAAATCCTCCTGAGTCACGCGGCGAAGTTTCGCGATAGTTGGGCCCGTATTTCTAGCGTTATTGCTTCACGCTCCATAGCACACGTCTGCAGATGAGGAGTGAAAGGCAGAATTGGCACAGCTGATAGGCGGAGAGGTTATTAAAAGTGTAGTTCAGAGGCTATTATTTTTCTTTACAGCTTCTGTCAACCTTAAGTTGACCCCGCCTTATAATTGCAAATACTGGAAAACCACTGCCGTCACGGTTTTGAAGTTATTCCAAAATATAATTTTTGACTTGTCCATCTTCCCGATTGTATTGTACCCATACTTGCCAACCCTCCCAAAATGTAGCGCCTCCCCCGAAAAGCTCCCGGGACACATTTTCTCCCGAAAATTGCCCCCTCCAGCTCCATGCGGACCTGAGTGACGTGTCGACAGCCTGTTTTCACGTGTCAGCCCAATGACGTTATAACTGTAAAATGATCGAGGGCGAGTTCTTGGTTTCTTATGTGGGTTTATTGTTAGGGCAGTTTCATTAACGTCCTCCCAGCGCGATAACAACACACAACAACAGCAGTCACGTTTTCGTCTACCGTAAAGCAGTTCGTCTGCCGTAAACAGCAATGTTGTGACACTCTTAAACAGGACAATACTGCCATCTACTGTACATGCTTTTGGTTGGAAAAATAGTGACAGAGAATAGAACAAGGATGGACAATTCATTTCTTAACAATGAGTAGATGAGTGTTATGTGTGTGTATATATAGCTAGAATTCACTGAAAGTCAATTATTTCTTATATATATCTATATATATATAGATATATATATAGGAAATACTTGACTTGGTGAATTGCAGCTGTAAATATACTCCTCCCCTCTTAACCACGCCCCCCACCACCCCCACCTCACGAAATCGGAGGTCTCAAGGTTGGCAAGTATGATTGTAGCATATAGTACAATCATACTTGACAATGAAAATTATTATGAGAAACCTTGGAGGGGACCGCAGATGTGGACCCCCCCCCCCCCTCCAGGCGACCGGTGCAATGGACGTCGAGTAGATCTAGACAATATTGTGAGTTCAGTCCATAGTGGATCTAACATAATAGTGAGAGTCCAGTCCATAGTGGATCTAGCATAATAGTGAGAGTCCAGTCCATAGTGGATCTAACATAATAGTGAGAGTCCAGTCCATAGTGGATCTAACATAATAGTGAGAGTCCAGTCCATAGTGGATCTAGCATAATAGTGAGAGTCCAGTCCATAGTGGATCTAACATAATAGTGAGAGTCCAGTCCATAGTGGATCTAGCATAATAGTGAGAGTCCAGTTCATAGTGGATCTAACATAATAGTGAGAGTCCAGTCCATAGTGGATCTAGCATAATAGTGAGAGTCCAGTCCATAGTGGATCTAACGTAATAGTGAGAGTCCAGTCCTTAGTGGAGCTAGCGTAATAGTGAGATTCCAATCCATAGTGGATCTAACATAATAGTGAGAGTCCAGTCCATAGTGGATCTAGCATAATAGTGAGAGTCCAGTCCATAGTGGATCTAACATAATAGTGAGAGTCCAGTCCATAGTGGATCTAACATAATAGTGAGAGTCCAGTCCATAGTGGATCTAGCATAATAGTGAGAGTCCAGTCCATAGTGGATCTAACGTAATAGTGAGAGTCCAGTCCTTAGTGGAGCTAGCGTAATAGTGAGATTCCAATCCATAGTGGATCTAACATAATAGTGAGAGTCCAGTCCATAGTGGATCTGACATAATAGGGAGAGTCCAGTCCATAGTGGATCCAACATAATAGTGTGAGAGTCCATTCCATAGTGGATCAAACATAATAGTGAGAGTCCAGTCCTTAGTGGAGCTAGCGTAATAGTGAGATTCCAGTCCATAGTGGATCTAACATAATAGTGAGAGTCCAGTCCATAGTGGATCTAACATAATAGTGTGAGAGTCCAGTCCATTGTAGATCTAACATAATAGTGAGATTCCAGCCCATAGTGGATCTAACATAATAGTGAGAGTCCAGTCCATAGTGGATCTAACATAATAGTGTGAGAGTCCAGTTCATAGTGGATCTAACATAATAGTGTGAGAGTCCAGTCCATAGTGGATCTAACATAATAGTGAGAGTCCAGTCCTTAGTGGAGCTAGCGTAATAGTGAGATTCCAGTCCATAGTGGATCTAACATAATAGTGAGAGTCCGGTCCATAGTGGATCTAACATAATAGTGAGAGTCCAGTGCATAGTGGATCTAGCATAATAGTGAGAGTTCAGTCCATAGTGGATCCAACATAATAGTGAAAGTCCAGTCCATAGTGGATCTAACATAATAGTGAGAGTCCAGTCCATAGTGGATCGAACGTAATAGTGAGATTCCAGTCCATAGTGGATCTAACATAATAGTGAGAGTCCAGTCCATAGTGGAATTAACATAATAGTGAGAGTCCAGTCCATAGTGGATCTAACATAATAGTGAGTCCAGTCCACAGTGCATCTAGCATAATAGTGAGAGTCCAGTCCAGCAATTATTAATTCTGTGATCCCAAGAGGGACAAGCGGTAGAAAATGGATGAATGGATATTATTAACTAACATAGTTTTTACAATTTCTGTTATTAATTTTAAGGAGCTGGTTGTGAAAATAAAATGTCTATACACAATAACTTCAATAGAGAAAAGATAAGCTGGAGGCTTAGGTTCTCCAGTGCCTAAACTGTACCGTATTTTCCAGACCACAGGGTGCACCGGATTAAAAGGCGCACTGCCGATAAGCGGGTCTATTCAGGTCTATTTTCATACAATAAGCGCACGGGATTATTGGGCGCAATAAAGGGGTCATATTATGATTTTTTTCTTCCTTGTGGTCTACATAACATGTAGCGTCTTCTGTCCCTCATTTGTGTCGAAGCCGTGTAGCGTGCAAGGACAGGAGTGGAAGAAGTGTCAAAAGAGTTAACTGTTTTAATGACATTCAGACTTTACTGGCTGCTGCTTATAACAGAGCGACAGGTGATTTGATAACAAGGCCCAGGTGGGCCGTCTGCGCACCTGTCGCTTATTCAGAGGCTGGTCCTGGCAACACCCCAGTTCACTGCAGGCCCGCAGGCCACGCCCCCTCCACAGTTAGCTTCAGAATGACAATGTTATTACAAAGAATAAGAGACCTATTATACTCTAGAAATGTTGGTCTTACTTAAAAATGCGCACGTTTAGTTGTGTTCAGTTTTAAAACCAATCTTATTTGGCTCTTACGGAAATATATTTTTAAATATTTGGCTTTTTGGCTCTCTCAGCCCTGCGATGAGGTGGCGACTTGTCCAGGGTGTACCCCGCCTTCCGCCCGATTGTAGCTGAGATAGGCGCCAGCGCCCCCCGCGACCCCAAAAGGGAATAAGCGGTAGAAAATGGATGGATGGATGGGCTCTCTCAGCCAAAAAGGTTCCTGACCCCTGGACTACAGTGTCTGCACGGACTACAAAGGCGGATTCGAGTACATTTTGAGGACTTATGCAGAACCCAAATACAGATCAGAAAGTAAGAAAAGTTGCTTTTGCATAATATTGCGAAACAAAACGGCAGGTAGTATGTCTTTCCTTATACACACACCATAAGAATACTCGTATATGAAGCACAGTACAATCCAACAAGCGGTGCGGCTTCATAGCTTACCAAAGTCGTGCTAAAACATTTTGATAGATTTTTCAGCGCCGTGTGCAATGTTCTATATTTTCAATGGAACATATAAAATGTTAGTGTTGTTTATTTGAGTCATATTGCAGTCGACACGTATCTCTTTATGTTTGACTGCCATCTACTGGTCACACTTATCATTTCACCATGGACCAAATAAAATAGCTTCGAGGTCGGTAAGCAAAACCAGAATCATTCCGTACATTAGCCGCACCGGGTTATAAGGTGCACTGTCGAGTTTTGAGAAGAAAAAAATAAGGGATTTTAAGTGCGCCTTATAGTCCGGAAAATACGGTATATCCAAGTTCATTGTTATCCTTTGAAAATATATAAAACTCAAAAACTATTATTCCATCCATTTTCTACCGCTTATTCCCTTTCGGGGTTGCGGGGGGGCGCTGGCGCCTATCTCAGCTACAATCGGGCGGAAGGCAGGGTACACCCTGGACAAGTCGCCACCTCATCACAGGGCCAACACAGATAGACAGACAACATTCACACTCACATTCACACACTACCAACCGGTATAGCTCCGTTGGTAGAGTGGCCGTGCCAGCAACTTGAGGGTTGCAGGTTCGATTCCCGCTTCCGCCATCCTAGTCACTGCCGTTGTGTCCTTGGGCAAGACACTTTACCCACGTCCTCCCAGTGCCACCCACACTGGTTTAAATGTAACTTAGGTATTGGGTTTCACTATGTAAAGCGCTTTGAGTCACTAGAGAAAAGCGCTATATAAATATAATTCACTTTAGTGTTGCCAATCAACCTATCCCCAGGTGCATGTCTTTGGAAGTGGGAGGAAGCTTATTCGGGGGAACTCACGCAGTCACGGGGAGAACATGCAAACTCCACACAGAAAGATCCCGAGCCTGGATTTGAACCCAGGACTGCAGGACCTTCGTATTGTGAGGCAGACGCACTAACCCCTCTGCCACCGTGAAGCCCCCAAAAACTATTATTTAATAACACAATTTTATCCACAAACAAAGTGAAAGGGGGGAAATAAATGTTGCCTCTTAGGGTTGCATTAAAGAATCCAAAACGGACTGAGGCACTTGCATCAAAGACAAAGGCAGGAAGCAGAAATTTAATCTGTTTGAGACGTTGATGCCAAGGCTGAGTTTGTTTGAAATGTCCCCAGAGTGTCCTCGTTCCCCAAATGGGTGTTGTTGAGATCTACTCAATAGAGCAGTATTGCAGGTTTGGCCAGGATCAGAGACAGGGCATAAATACTGTAAATCTACAGTATAGATCAGGGGTCACCAACGCGGTACCCCCGTAAGGACCAGATGAGTCGCCCGCTGGCCTGTTCTAAAAATAGCTCAAATAGCAGCACTTACCAGTGAGCTGCCTCAATTTTTTTTAATTGTATTTATTTACTAGCAAGCTGGTCTCGCTTTGCTGGACATTTTTAATTCTAAGAGAGACAAAACTCAAATAGAATTTGAAAATCCAAGAAAATATTTTAAAGACTTGGTCTTTACTTGTTTAAATAAATTCATTTATTTTTTTTACTTTGCTTCTTATAACTTTCAGAAAGGTAATTTTAGAGAAAAAATACAACCTTAAAAATGATTTTAGGATTTTTAAACACATATACCTTTTTATCTTTTTAAATTCCTTCCTCTTCTTTCCTGACAATTTAAATCAATGTTCAAGTATAATTTTTTTTTTTTTGTAAAGAATAATTAATACATTTTAATTTAATTCTTCATTTTAGCTTCTGTTTTTTCGACGAATAATATTTGTGAAATATTTCTTCAAACTTATTATGATTAAAATCAAAAAATATATATTCTGGCAAATCTACAATATCTTTAGAATCAAATTTAAATCTTATTCCAAAGTCTTTCGAATTTCTTTTAAAATTTTTGTTCTGGAAAATACCGAAGAAATAATGATTTGTCTTTGTTAGAAATATAACTTGGTCCAATTTGTTATATATTCTAACAAAGTGCAGATTGGATTTTAACCTATTTAAAACATGTCATCAAAATTCAAAAATAAATCTTAATCAGGAAAAATGACTAATGATGTTCCATAAATTATTTTTTTTCAAAACGATTCGAATTAGCTAGTTTTTCTCTTCTTTTTTCCAGTTGAATTTTGAATTTTTTAAAGAGTTGAAATTGAAGATAAACTATGTTTAAAAATAAAATTTAAATTTTTTTTTCCTCTTTTCCCCTCTTTTTTTCATCAGTTATCTCTACAAAAAACCTTCCGTAAAAGGAAAAAATTTGTACGACTGAATGACAGACAGAAATACCCATTTTTTATATATATATATATATATATATATATATATATATATATATATATATATATATATATATATTAATGTATTAGAGATGCGCGGTTTGCGGTCTCATCCGTGGAGTCCGCGGATAAACCGCGGGTTGGGCGGTTGACATGACGAAAAAATCAATCAATCAATCAATCAATGTTTATTTATATAGCCCCAAATCACAAATGTCTCAAAGGACTGCACAAATCATTACGACTACAACATCCTCGGAAGAACCCACAAAAGGGCAAGGAAAACTCACACCCAGTGGGCAGGGAGAATTCACATCCAGTGGGACGCCAGTGACAATGCTGACTATGAGAAACCTTGGAGAGGACCTCAGATGTGGGCAACCCCCCCCCCCTCTAGGGGACCGAAAGCAATGGATGTCGAGCGGGTCTAACATGATACTGTGAAAGTTCAATCCATAGTGGCTCCAAGACAGCAGTGAGAGTTCAGTTCAAAGCGGATCCAAGACAGCAGTGAGAGTCCCGTCCACAGGAAACCATCTCAAGCGGATCAGCAGCGTAGAGATGTCCCCAACCGATACAGGCGAGCGGTCCATCCTGGGTCCCGACGAGCGGTCCATCCTGGGTCTCGACTCTGGACAGCCAGTACTTCATCCATGGTCATCGGACCGGACCCCCTCCACAAGGGAGGGGGGGACATAGGATTTAAAATAGATTTTAACTAAATTCGGGCGGGTGGCGGTTGAACCATCCAGAAATATTTGAAATGCATGGTTCTGGGATTGGTATCCTTTGCCATTCAAAGAGCCATTTAAGACCCGTGTCATAAAGGGAAGAAGACAATAATAGACGCTATTATTCTCCTGAATGACTGCCGGCAGTCGCCCAGATAATAAGTATTAGGGCGTGCTATGAAGTCATTGGCTTTGTCGCCTACTACAACATGTACGATCTGTTTGTCAGTCCAGCATCATGTTGTGTGTGGCTTCCGCGGCAACACGCACACGACTGCAAGGCATGCTGGGTGACACAGAGTACACTAATGGTTGTGATATAAACAATTTTAACACTCTTAGTAATATGCGCCACGCTGTGAAGCCACACCAATTAAGAACGACAAACACATTTCGGGAGAACATCCTCACAGTAACACAACATAAACGCAACACAACAAATACCCATAATCCTTTGTATTCATGACACTTCCTGACTATTTTATACACCCCGCTTATAGTCGCGAGAACGTTAGCGGCTCCAATTGTCTTCATTACTCTGTGAAACATGCTTAAATAGCTCTGTGAGTGGTAAAGGCGGACAACCTCTGATATATTTCAGTGGGCGGTTGTTGGGCGGGTACAGTCCTGATAAA
Source organism: Nerophis ophidion (assembly GCF_033978795.1). Lineage (NCBI taxonomy): Eukaryota > Metazoa > Chordata > Actinopteri > Syngnathiformes > Syngnathidae > Nerophis > Nerophis ophidion. The sequence goes on from NC_084615.1 coordinate 4,979,935, forward strand.
ATGTTGGTTCGGGTGGACGGCGGGTGGATGACGACTTTGGTGATGCGGATGCGGGTGATATAATTGCCTATCCGCGCATGGCTTCCTGTGCACTTAAGATGTGACTTTAAGGTTTTACTACTTATGTATAAAATACTACACGGTCTAGCTCCATCCTATCTTGCCGATTGTATTGTACCATATGTCCCGGCAAGAAATCTGCCTTCAAAGGACTCCGGCTTATTAGTGATTCCCAAAGCCCAAAAAAAGTCTGCGGGCTATAGAGCTTTTTCATTTCGGGCTCCAGTACTCTGGAATGCCCTCCCGGTAAATGTTCGAGATGCCACCTCAGTAGAAGCAGTTAAGTCTCACCTTAAAACTGATTTGTATACTCTAGCCTTTAAATAGACTCCTTTTTAGACCAGTTGATCTGCCGTTTCTTTTCTTTTTCTTCTATGTCCCACTCTCCCTTGTGGGGGGAGTCCGGTCCGATCCGGTGGCCATGTACCGCTCGCCTGTGTATCGGCTGGGGACATCTCTGCGCTGCTGATCCGCCTCCGCTTGGGATGGTTTCCTGCTGTGAACGGGACTCTCGCTGCTGTGTTGGATCCGCTTTGGACTGGACTCTCGCGACTGTGTTGGATCCATTATGGATTGAACTTTCACAGTATCATGTTAGACCCGCTCGACATCCATTGCTTTCCTCCTCTCCAAGGTTTCTCATAGTCATCATTGTCACCGACGTCCCACTGGGTGTGAGTTTTTCCTTGCCCTTATGTGGGCCTACCGAGGTTGTCGTAGTGGTTTGTGCAGCCCTTTGAGACACTAGTGATTTAGGGCTATATAAGTAAACATTGATTGATTGATATATTGATTTATATATATAGAGAGAGAGAGAGAAAGAGAGAGATTTATTAAAGGTAAATTGAGCAAATTGGCTATTTCTGGCAATTTTTGAAGTGTGTATCAAACTGGTAGCCCTTCGCATTAATCAGTACCCAAGATGTAGCTCTTGGTTTCAAAAAGGTTAGTGACCCCTGGTATGAACTAATCGGAGACATAAATCAGCATAAGAAACTGAAACAAGGAGAAGCATGAGGACAGCCGTGACACATTTAATTCATTCATCGTCCTCAGGATTTTAATGGTGTTGATTTCTAATACTGGGACTGATTAATGTCGTCATCGTCATCCAGCAGAGTCGGGGTCACCGTAGGAATTTGTTCTTCGACCGAATGACACGGGAGTGTTTCAGGAAGGTGTGCACGTACACAATTGTTTGCAGAGCAGTCCATCTTCAGCAGTGATTGCTGTTTATTGCGAGGAAAGGAAGGAAACTTGGCAGACACAAAGGCAAAAAGGCAAGGAGGAAGCAGAGCCAACGGAAGAAAAAAACAAAAAAAACCTTCTGAGAGGGCAACTGTGACATTCCAGGCAGGGAGGCTTGTAGTTGGTTAACGCCGTCCTTCGCACAAAAAGCCCTGTTTTACAAAACCAGTTTAGTTGGCACGTTGTGTAAATCGTAAATAAAAACAGAACGCGATGATTCGCAAATAATTTTCAACCTATTGTCAGAGTAATTGTATCCAAGTTATCACAAAACTGTGTTGCCATGAGTCCCTGGCCAGCAGACAAAAGCTGTCTTTGATCTTACCGCTCAAAAGGCTTGTAAAACTCCACGGTGTGGGGTGGGCAGCGACATGAAGGTGTCGGTTTCTTTATACACAGGAAGATTTTGTCTTGACCCGAGATCTCCAGGCACTTTTTCTTTGAAATTTTTTGTGATCAAAGGCAACGGCTGTTTATGACCCCCTTCCTTTGGAAACAGCTGTAACCATGTAAACAGGGAAAGTCCAAAGGGCACAGGTCTAAGCGTTTATCCTCATTGAGCCACATTTAATTCTGTCTCTGTTTGATTCCTTGCTTCTTTGTCTGTTTAATTGATGTCATCCGTGTTTGAACCTGACACTTATATTCAATTGTGTGGACTGCAAAGACAAAACACTTTTGAACTGGTAAACTTTGTTATTTTTTTTGCAAACATTAGCTCATTTGGAATTTGATGCCTGCAACATGTTTCAAAAAAGCTGGCACAAGTGGCACAAAAGACAGAGAAAGTTGAGGAACGCTCATCAAACTTTTTTTTTTTGAACATTCCACAGGTGAACAGGCTAACTGGGAACAGGTGGTTTCCATGACTGGGTATAAAAACAGCTTCCATGAGATGCTTAGTCATTCACAAACAAGGATGGGGCGAGGGTCACCGCTTTGTTAAAAAAAAAAAATGCGTGTGCAAATTGTCCAACAGTTTAAGAACAACATTTCTCAACAAGCTATTGCAAGGAATTTAGGGATTTCACCGTCTACGGTCCGCAATTTCATCAAAAGGTTCAGAGAATCTGGAAAAAAAATCACTGCACGGAAGTAAACCAACATTGAATGCCCGTGACCTTTGATCCCCTAGGCGGTACTGCATCACAAAACGACATTAGTTCGTAAAGGATATCACCACATGGACTCAGGAACTCTTTAGTAAACCATTGTCGGTAACTACAGTTTGTCGCTGCATCTGTAAGTGCATGTTAAAACTGTACTATGCAAAGCGAAAACCACTTATCAACAACACCCAGAAAGGCGGCCGGCTTCACTGGGCCCGAGCTCATCTAAGATGGACTAATGCAAAGTGGGAAAGTGCTCTGTGGTCTGGCGAGTACAAATTTCAAATTGTTTTTTGGAAACTGTGGACTTCCAAAGAGGAAAATAATCATCCAGACTGTTATAGGCGCAAAGTTCCACATCCAACATCTGTGGTGGTATGGGGGTGTATTAGTGCCCAAGGCATGGGTAAATTACACATTTGTAAAGACACCATTAATGTTGAAAAGTACAAACAGTTATTGGAGGAAAATATGTTAATCAAGCAATGTCTTTTTCATGGATGCCCCTGCTTATTTCAGCAAGACAATACCAAGCCACATTCTGCACGTGTTACAACAGCGTGGCTTAGTAGTAAAAGAGTGCGGGTACTAGACAGGCCTGCCTGAAGTCCCGATTCGTCTCTCAATGAAAATGTGTGGCGCAATATGAAGTCGAAAATACCCCGGACTGTTGAACAACTTAAGCTGAACATCAAGCAAGATTGGGAAAGAATTCCACCTGAAAAGCTTCAAAGATTGATTTGCAAATCATTGGATTCTGTTTTTATTTACAATTTACACAACCTGCCAACTTCACTGGTTTCGGGGTTTTGTAGATCAAAATTAGGGCTGTCAAACTATTTAAACATTTAATCAAATTTAATCACAGTTTTTCCTTTGTTTACACACAATTTATCGCGATTAATCACAAACAGAAGTTTATATCTTCAATAAGTGCATCTTATTTAAATGAACACCCAAGACTTTGGAATATTTTTAATTTATGTGAATATGTGAATTGTGCTTTTTTTAACACCTGGGGTCAAATCAAGGACAAACTCTCCATTTTGTTTTTTGTTTTTTTGTCATGTCCAGCTTCTCAGGCAAATCAAATTTGATTGATTGATTGAGAAGTTTATTGACATCTTAAATAATTTAATCCATGTATTGCTTTAAAAAGGCAAACGTATGGCACAAAAAGCCAAAAGGTCCATATTGTTGATGTACCGATTTACTTAATAAAAAATAATGGGTGGTATACTTATTTTGTTGCCTTATTTGTATTTGACTCTATTAAATGGATTTATATTATTATTTGGTGCAGGGATGGAAAGTGGAAAAAAAGGAAGACAGAGAGGGAAATTGCGGCGACCTAAGGGGGATAAGACACTGAGACAACAACAACAACAACAAAACAGCATCAGCAAATAGGATGTGTACAAATATGATACAAAAAATGATGAAGAAGAAAGAAACAATTAGTGAAGTAAATATTAATAACACATAAATGACAATGAGCATTATTCCGCTACAAAAGGAGCAATACAAATACCAAAAGAAATTAAAGCTGCAAGCAGCGATGGACGGGACCGACTTTTGCTGGTGTTTCCTACCTTTACCCATTCAACTAATATTTACCTGCACATTACCTACCTTCTCTGTATCCTGGAGTCAAACTGGTGCCTCTTTCTTTCACCCACTCAACATATCTTTACCCGCATTGTGTGGTCATGCTGGTGCTTCCTGGTTTTAAGTGGCCTTATTGAGACGGCAGCAGTGTAGCGGCAGCAGCGCAGCAGTTCTTTGAAGGCTCATAAAATCATAACCGGAGCAGTTAAAAAAACTCTGCGCAACTTTTAATCAGAAGGGTTCAATCTCTTTCCTGTGCCAGTTTGAAGCCGACACAACAAACGCGCTCAGAGGAGATAATGTTTGAAAAAAGGTGACAGGTTTTTACAAAATTTCTATTTTGAAGGGGTAATTGTCAACTTCCTGTTGATTTTTGCTGAAGGGTGTCAATTGATGAAATGTAGGTCTAAGTAAGACCTACATAGAGGTTTTTGTTTCATGTCTCTACGACATTCCTACCGGAAGTTACAAGCAGTTTTGTCTGTGTTTTCTTCCCAGGAGCAGTTCTGTCAGTGTTTATTTTTTATTTTATTTTTTATTTTAATTTTTTTAAATTAGATTGTAATTTTTACCAGTCCTGATGTGTGTGTCCAGTTTGGTGAGTTTTGAAACATTTTAAGGGGGTCAAATTACACCTCAAATAGGCAAAAATTACTTTTTTTTTTTAGGAAACTTTTGTTTTGGAGGGTTGTTTGCCAACTTCCTGTTGATTTTTGCAGAAGGATGTAAGAGTATGAAATGTAGGTCTAAGTCAGACCTACTTAGAGTTTCTTGTTTCATGTCTCTACAACATTCCTAACGGAAGTTACAAGCAGTTTTATCTGTGTTTTTTCCTAGGGGGTGCTAGAGCGCAATTTTGAGTTTTGGGGGTTGTTGTTTTTTATTAGATGGCAATTTTTGCCAGTCCTGATGTGTGTGTTAAATTCGGTGAGTTTTGAAGCATGTTAAGGGGGTCAAATTACAGCTCAAAGAGGCGGCAGTATAATAATAATAATAAAACCTGAGAAATACAATAGGGACATTCGGTCCCCAATAAAAAAATATATAAATAATGACAATAATTTACATCCATTATCAACAATACAATTGTTTCAAATGAAGGACAAACTTTCTCACGGCACAGTTGTCCATCCATCCATCCATCATCTTCCGCTTATCCCAGGTCAGATCGCGGGGGCAGCAGCCTAAGCAGGGAAGCCCAGACTTCCCTCTCCCCAGCCACTTCGTCTAGCTCTTCCCGGGGGATCCCGAGGCGTTCCCAGGCCAGCCGGGAGACATAGTCTTCCCAATGTGTCCTTGGTCTTCCCCGTGGCCTCCTACCAGTTGGACGTGCCCTAAACACCTCCCTAGGGAGGCGTTCAGGTGGCATCCTGACCAGATGCCTGAACAACCTCATCTGACTCCTCTCAATGTGAAGGAGCAGCGGCTTTACTTTGAGTTCCTCCCGGATGGCAGAGCTTCTCACCCTATCTCTAAGGGAGAGACCCGCCATTTCGTCCGCTTGTACCCGTGATCTTATCCTTTCGGTCATGACCCAAAGCTCATGACCATAGGTGAGGATGGGAACGTAGATCGACCGGTAAATTGAGAGCTTTGCCTTCCGGCTCAGCTCCTTCTTCACCACAACGGATCGGCACAACGTCCGCATTACTGAAGACGCCACACCGATCCGCCTGTCGATCTCACGATCCACTCTTCCCCCACTCGTGAACAAGACTCCTAGGTACTTGAACTCTTCCACTTGGGGCAGGGTCTCCACCCCAACCCGGAGATGGCACTCCACCCTTTTCCGGGCGAGAACCATGGACTCGGACTTGGAGGTGCTGATTCTCATTCCGGTCGCTTCACACTCGGCTGCGAACCGATCCAGTGAGAGCTGAAGATCCCGGCCAGATGAAGCCATCAGGACCACATCGTCTGCAAAAAGCAGAGACCTAATCCTGCGGCCACCAAACCGGAACCCCTCAACGCCTTGACTGCGCCTAGAAATTCTGTCCATAAAAGTTATGAACAGAATCGGTGACAAAGGACAGCCTTGGCGGAGTCCAACCCTCACTGGAAATGTGTCCGACTTACTGCCGGCAATGCGGACCAAGTTCTGACACTGATCATACAGGGAGTGGACCGCCACATTAAGACAGTCCGATACCCCATACTCTCTGAGCACTCCCCACAGGACTTCCCGAGGGACACGGTCCAATGCCTTCTCCAAGTCCACAAAGCACATGTAGACTGTTTGGGCAAACTCCCATGCACCCTCAAGAACCCACAGTTGTGTTTTGCTTTATTGTGGAGCCAAAAAAATCAAACCCAACTAAGCAACCAGGTGTACAGAAACAAGTTTGTTTGTTTTGTTTTTTAACGCAAAGTGCAACTCATGATGGCAACGATGTGGATGGAAATAACGTCGGTCTAGTAGCGGCTGCGACCTGCCAGGGGCTTCAAAGCCAAACTTGCCATTGAATATATTGTGGAGAGGCGGAGCCGACGGTCCGACAGATGGCGGCAATTGATTGATTGATTGATACTTTTATTAGTAGTTTGCACAGTTCAGTACATATTCCGTACAATTGACCACTAAATGGTAACACCCCAATAAGTTTTTCAACTTGTTTAAGTCGGGGTCCACGTTAATCAATTCATGGTACAAATATATACTATCAACATAATACAGTCATCACACAAGTTAATCATCATAGTATGTACATTGAATTATTTACATTATTTACAATCCGGGGGGTGGGATGAGGAGCTTTGGTTGATATCAGAACTTCAGTCATCAACAATTGCATCAACAGAGAAATGTGGACATTGAAACAGTGTAGGTCTTACTTAGTAGGATATGTACAGCCAGCAGAGAACATAGTGAGTTCACATAGCATAAGAACAAGTATATACATTAAAAGTACCTTTGAGTTGTTTATAATCCGGGGAGATGGGATGTGAATGGAGGAGGGTATTAGTAAAGTGTTGAAGTTGCCTGGAGGTGTTGTTTTAGAGCGGTTTTGAAGGAATATAGAGATGCACTTACTTTTATACCTGTTGGGAGTGCATTCCACATTGATGTGGCATAGAAAGAGAATGAGTTAAGACCTTTGTTGGATCGAAATCTGGGTTTAACGTGGTTTGTGGAGCTCCCCCTGGTGTTGTGGTTACGGCGGTCATTTACGTTAAGGAAGTAGTTTGACATGTACTTCGATATCAGGGAGGTGTAGCGGATTTTATAGACCAGGCTCAGTGCAAGTTGTTTTACTCTGTCCTCCACCCTGAGCCAGCCCACTTTGGAGAAGTGGGTTGGATTGAGGTGTGATCTGGGGTGGAGGTCTAAAAGTAACCAGATTAGCTTATTCTGGGATGTTTGGAGTCTAGATTTGAGGGTTTTGGAGGTGCTGGGGTACCAGGAGGTGCAAGCGTGATCGAAGAAGGGTTGAATGAGAGTTCCTACTAGAATCCTCAAGGTGCTTTTGTTGACCAGAGAGGAGATTCTGTAGAGGAATCTCGTTCTTTGGTTGACCTTTTTGATCACCTTGGTTGCCATTTTAGAATGGAACCTAGGTGGGGGATCTCATCCTTCCTGGAGATAACAATGTCACCCATTTTTATAGTGAAGTCACTGACCTTCTTAAGTTTGATATGGGACCCAAATAGGATGGATCGAGCGGCGAGGTGGGGTGTGCCGGGAGCGACGCCACAAACAAGATCAGGTGTGTGGATCGCGCACCTGGACACGATTAACGTATTTCCTCTCGCTCTCTTCCGGGTTGCAGGCGCTGCTGCTCGTGTTGTCGTCTCTCTCTCGTTCCTTGGGTTGCTCTCGCTCCGCACCATCACCAGCCCCATTCTCTCCTCCTTCTCCCCTTTGATCTTGTTTGTGGCGTCGCTCCCGGCACGCCCCGCCTCGCCGCTCGCTCGCCATCCCCGCCTCCTTGCCGCCATCTGTCGGACCGTCGGCTCCGCCTCTCCGCATTTACCTTTTTCTTCGTCCATTGTATTGCTCCCGTCACGCAACATCAGCTGAAACGCTGCTGCTTATGTCCAGAGGTGGGTAGTAACGCGCTACCTTTACTCCGTTACATTAACTTGAGTAACTTTTGGGATAAATTGTACTTCTAAGAGTAGTTTTTATGTAACATACTTTTACTTTCACTTGAGTATATTTATAGAGAAGAAACGCTACTTTTACTCCGTTCCATTTATCTACATTCAGCTCGCTACTCGCTACTTTTTTTTTATCGATCTATTAATGTTTGTTTTGGTTAATGACAGACATTCAAAGTAGGAACTACGCATGCCCGCGTTTCACCAATCAAATGCAGTCACTGGTGACGTTGGACCAATCAAACAGAGCCAGGCGGTCACATGACCATCACACATAGAACCCGACTTAAACATGTTGACAAACTTATTGGGGTGTTACCATTTAGTGGTCAATTGTACGGAATATGTACTGTACTGCGCAATCTAATAATAAAAGTTTCAACCAATCAATCAAAAGTGTAAAGGAAAAAAGACACTTTTTATTTCAACCGTACTTCCCGTCAAAAGCCTAAAGACTGATCGCACAGTTCCTGTCTTCACAATAAAAGTGCCGCTCCATCGCGCCTGCGCTAACAAAATAAGAGTCTCCGAAAGCCAGCGCATACAAGCTAGCAAGCTACGGAGTTTGCCGCCAATGTATTTCTTGTAAAGTGTATAAAAACGAATATGGAAGCTGGACAAATAAGATGCCAAAAACCAACGACTTTCATGATGTATTAGACAGGAAGGAGGAACTTTTTTTCTCCTCCATTTGAAAACATGGACGTCTGATTCCAATCAATACAAGTCATCAGAATCAGGTAATACACCAACTTATATTCTTGTCTTCATGAAAGATAGGAATCTATATGTTAAACATGTTTGTGTATTCATTAAAACACCTTTAATCATGTCAACAAAAACGGCAAAATAAATAAATAAAAATAATATACTGTATATATACATATATATATACATATATATATGGTATGTGTGTGTAGAAATGATTTGTGTGTGTATGTTTGATATGTGTGTATAAATGATATGTGTGTGTGTGTATATATATATATATATATATATATATGTAGGTGTGGGAAAAAATCACAAGACTACTTCATCTCTACAGAACTGTTTCATGAGGGGTTCCCTCAATCATCAGGAGATTGAGGGAACATAGACATAAAAAGACATAAAATCTCCTGATGATTGAGGGAACCCCTCATGAAACAGTTCTGTAGAGATGAAGTAGTCTTGTGATTTTTTCCCACACCTACATATTGCGCTCTACCACGGTATCGAGCACTATTCTCTGGATAATCCAATCAAGAAAAAAAAAAAATATATATATATATATATATATGAGGTAGATCACCTCGACTTGGTGATTTACTAAGTAATTGATAAACGTTGAAAAACTTATTGGGGTGTTACCATTTAGTGGTCAATTGTACGGAATATGTACTGTACTGTACAATCTACTAATTCAAGTTTCAATCAATCAATCAATGAATGCCTACTGAGCCTACGGTGCTGTTAAGTTATTGTGGCTCAATTTGCCTTATTTTTTATTTATTTTAATGTACTATTATGTAATATATATTATTGTTTTAGTTGCTTAAGAGATATTCCTGGCTCTGAATTTGCTCATTGCTATTTTTATTTTTTTGTGCATTACTTGTTGCCGTAATCAGGTTACTCATCAGTTACTCAGTACTTGAGTAGTTTTTTCACAACATACTTTTTACTTTTACTCAAGTAAATATTTGGGTGACTACTTCTTACTTTTACTTGAGTAATAAATCTCTAAAGTAACAGTACTCTTACTTGAGTACAATTTCTGGCTACTCTACCCACCTCGGCTTATGTCTCACATGTGTTAATCGCACGATAAATAAAAGAGACATTAAAGAAAACTTTCCTCAACTCGTCATTATCGTGTTTACTTTGACAGCCTTAATTACAATCATTGATTTGTCTTCTCTCCAGATTGTGTGGGAGAAAAGGCATTGTTCCGCCGCCCGAAAGCGAAGCATTTGCATCGACATGTCAAAAGTTAATTTTTCCAATTATGGTGCCTCGCCAGATAAATTTCGTTTACTTGCCGCCCTTTGATTCCAGGGTTTCATCTCCAATTTATATCTGCTGGCTTATTGGTCTTACGTCCGCATTCATTTCCCCTCGGTTCACTGCATTAATTGATCCAACTGAAGCCATTCTGTAGGCACCTGAGCTTCACATCAGGCCGTTTCTGTCTCAAATCTTCTGTACAGAGGATTTGCTGCAAGCTTGGTCCAATAACCTTGTCCATTTTCTACCGCTTGTCCCTCTTGGGCTCGCGCCAATGGCACCGTAACTCAGTCGATGCAGAATGTTAGTGGAAAAGATGTCCATTAAAGGGGAACATTATCACAAATTCAAAAGGGTTAAAAACAATAAAAATCAGTTCCCAGTGGCTTGTTGTATTTTTTGAAGTTTTTTTCAAAATTTTACCGGTCCCCGAATAGCCCTAAAAAAAGCTTTAAAGTGCTTGATTTTCGCTATTTGCGATGCGACTATCCATTTCCCTGTGACGTCACACAGTGCTGCCAATGTAAACAAACAATGGGAATACCACAGCAAGATATAGCGACATTAGCTCGGATTCAAACTCGGATTTCAGCGACTTAAGCGATTCAACAGATTACGCATGTATTGAAACGGATGGTTGGAGTATGAAAGTATTGAAGAAGAAACTGAAGCTATTGACGCTACTCATAGCCATAGCATGGCCGAATAGTTGCGTTAGCATCGCCGGTAAAATGTGCGGACCAAACGATCAGGACTTTCGCATCTTTTGACACTGGAGCAACTTAAATCCTTCGATTGGTAAGTGTTTGTTTCGCATTAAATGTGGGTGGAAGGAAACGTAATATAGTTGCGAATGCATCTGCAGGTTATCCATACATCTCTGTGCCATGTCTGCTTTAGCACCGCCGGTAAATAGCATGTTAGCATTGATTAGGGGCGGTATAGCTCAGTTGGTAGAGCGACCGTGTCAGCAACTTGAGGGTTGCAGGTTCGATTCCCGCTTCTGCCATCCTAGTTACTGCCGTTGTGTCCTTGGGCAAGACACTTTACCCACCTGCTCCCAGTGCCACCCACATTGCTTTAAATGTAACGTAGATATTGGGTTTCACTATGTAAAGCGCTTTGAGTCACTAGAGAAAACTGCTTTATAAATATAATTCACTTCATTAGCCTAGCATGTTAGCATCGATTAGCTGGCAGTCACACCGCGACCAAATATGTCTGATTAGCACATAAGTCAACAACATCAACAAAACTCACCTTTGTGATTTCGTTGACTTTATCGTTGCAAATGCATCTGCAGGTTATCCATACATCTCTGTGCCATGTCTGTTTTAGCACCGCCGGTAAATAGCATGTTAGCATTGATTAGCCTAGCATGTTAGCATCGATTAGCTGGCAGTCACGCCGCGACCAAATATGTCTGATTAGCACATAAGTCAACAACATCAACAAAACTCAACTTTGTGATTTCGTTGACTTTATCGTTGCAAATGCATCTGCAGGTTATCCATACATCTCTGTGCCATGTCTGCTTTAGCACCGCCGGTAAATAGCATGTTAGCATCGATTAGCCTAGCATGTTAGCATCGATTAGCTGGCAGTCACGCCGCGACCAAATATGTCTGATTAGCACATAAGTCAACAACATCAACAAAACTCACCTTTGTGATTTCGTTGACTTTATCGTTGCAAATGCATCTGCAGGTTATCCAAACATCTCTGTGCCATGTCTGCTTTAGCACCGCCGGTAAATAGCATGTTAGCATCGATTAGTTGGCAGTCACGCCGCGACCAAATATGTCTGATTAGCACATAAGTCAACATCAACAAAACTCACCTTTGTGATTTCGTTGACTTTATCGTTGCAAATGCATCTGCGGGTTATCCATACATCTCTGTGCCATGTCTGCTTTAGCACCGCCGGTAAATAGCATGTTAGCATCGATTAGTGTAGCATGTTAGCATCGATTAGCTGGCAGTCACGCCGCGACCAAATATGTCTGATTAGCACATAAGTCAACAACATCAACAAAACTCACCTTTGTGATTTCGTTGACTTTATCGTTGCAAATGCATCTGCAGGTTATCCATACATCTCTGTGCCATGTCTGCTTTAGCACCGCCGGTAAATAGCATGTTAGCATCGATTAGTGTAGCATGTTAGCATCGATTAGCTGGCAGTCACGCCGCGACCAAATATGTCTGATTAGCACATAAGTCAACAACATCAACAAAACTCACCTTTGTGATTTCGTTGACTTTATCGTTGCAAATGCATCTGCAGGTTATCCATACATCTCTGTGCCATGTCTGCTTTAGCACCGCCGGTAAATAGCATGTTAGCATTGATTAGTGTAGCATGTTAGCATCGATTAGCTGGCAGTCACGCCGCGACCAAATATGTCTGATTAGCACATAAGTCAACAACATCAACAAAACTCACCTTTGTGATTTCGTTGACTTTATCGTTGCAAATGCATCTGCAGGTTATCCATACATCTCTGTGCCATGTCTGTCATCGCCGGTAAAATGTGGAGACACTTTGGTACATTCAATGGGGGTCTGGCGGGAGACACTTTGGCATCTTCGGGCCGGTGGTGCAACTTGAATCCCTCCCTGTTAGTGTTGTTACACCCTCCGACAACACACCCACGAGGAATGATGTCTCCAAGGTTCCAAAAAATTGTCGAAAAACAGAAAATAACAGAGCTGAGACCCGGTGTTTGTAATGTGTTGAAAATGAAAATGTCGGCTGTATTACCTCGGTGACGTCACGATCTGACGTCATTGCCACAGACCGATAAACAGAAAGGCGTTTTTTCGCCAAAATTCACCCACTTAGAGTTCGGAAATCCGTTAAAAAAATATACGGTCTTTTTTCTGCACCATCAAGGTATATATTGACGCTTACATAGGTCTGCTGATAATGTTCCCCTTTAAAAAACTAAAAGGCACGGGCGTCAACAAAAAGGATTTTTGAATCTCTCAAGTAAAAACGTGACAAGAGAAAAATACATGATTAGGGACCGATGTCCCTTTGGGACAGAGGACCCTTTTGAATTTCTAAGGTTGAATTATTATTTTTTATAATACCGCTGTCTCTTTGAGCTGTAATTTGACCCCCTTAACATGCTTCAAAACTCACCAAATTTGACACACACATCAGGACTGGCGAAAAACCCAAAAACTCCAAATTGCGCTCCACCGCCCCCTAGGAAGAAAACAGACAAACCAGTCTCTAACTTCCAATAGGAACGTCATAGAAACATGAAACAAAAACCCCTATGTAGGTCTCAGTTAGACCTATATTTATCACTCTTACCTCCCTCTCTAATTCCCCCTTCAATACAAAAGTTGGCTAAAAAAATTCGCTCTTTTTCAAACATTATCTCCTCTGAGGCCGTTTGTCGTTTCGGCTTCAAATAAGCAAGAGAAGAGAGATTGAACCCTTCTGATTAAAAGTTGATGAAATAGTTTTAATTATTGCTACGGTTTTGATTTTATCAGCCTTCAAAGAACCGCTGCGCTGAAAACCATTTCAAAGATGGCCACGTTTGCTGCTGTTGCGCACGCACCAACATTCGTGGTATTATCATATTTGTTTTTATATTGTTTTTATTGGTTTTATTTTTATTCATTTTTTGTTTTATTCAGTCATTGGTGGAGCATAATATTGTTTTTAACATGGCTGTGCATCACTTTGGAAATGTTATTGTTGTTTAAATGTGCTATATAAATAAAGTGGATTGGATTGGATTGGATTGGGGAGGGGCTGTGATCGTCTATACCAAGATGGCCGCCAGGTGCCGTAGCTAAGCCGGTATGTTTTAAAGTTGTCATTTGCCTGCATATCGTAAAAACAACCGTCCGACATTCTTTATGTTGGGTACTTCCTGACTGTTGTGGCGTTTTAAGGCCATCTGAACATTTAATGCTACGGTAAAGACAATGAACGGTCCGGTTTTGATTTTATCAGCCTTCAAAGAACCGCCGCGTTGAAAAACAATTCTAAGATGGCCGCTGTGCGCTCACACAGAGAGCTAGACATTTTTTTTCTTATTTTTTTTTCTTACCGCTCCCAGTATGTAATCTTATAAATGGCATAAACGCGCCAGTGACACAATATTTGAATAATATTAACATTAGTTGTGCTTTGCCCTTGTGTGAAATATTTGTTAAGATGGCTGCCGGCTAGCTAACGCTTATCCGCCAAAACGGTCCCCGTCCATCGCTGCTTGCAGCTTTAATGTTCCGGCAAGAAATCTGCGTTCAAAAGACTCCGGCTTATTAGTGATTCCTAGAGCCCAAAAAAAGTCTGCGGGCTATAGAGCGTTTTCCGTTCGGGCTCCAGTACTCTGGAATGTCCTCCCGGTAACAGTTCGAGATGCTACCTCAGTAGAAGTTTTTAAGTCTCACCTTAAAACTCATTTGTATACTCTAGCCTTTAAAGGGGAACATTATCACCAAACCTATGCAAGCGTCAATATATACCTTGATGTTGCAGAAAAAAGACCATGTGTTTTTTTAACCGATTTCCGAACTCTAAATGGGTGAATTTTGGCAAATTAAACGCCTTTCTGTTTATCGGTCTTTTAGCGATGACGTCAGAACGTGACGTCACTGAGGTAACACACCCGCCATTTTCATTTTCACATTACAAACACCGGGTCTCAGCTCTGTTATTTTCCGTTTTTCGACTATTTTTTGGAACCTTGGAGACATCATGCCTCGTCGGTGTGTTGTCGGAGGGTGTAACAACACTAACAGGGAGGGATTCAAGTTGCACCACTGGCAAGAAATCTGCCGCCAGACCCCCATTGAATGTGCCAGAGTGTCTCCACATTTTACCGGCGATGCTAAGACAGACATGGCACAGAGATGTATGGATAACCTGCAGATGCATTCGCAACCATTAAGTCAACGAAATCACAAAGGTGAGTTTTGTTGATGTTGTTGACTTATGTGCTAATCAGACATATTTGGTCGCAGCATGACTGCCAGCTCATCGATGCTAACATGCTACGCTAATCGATGCTAACATGCTAGTTACGCTAGCTGTATGTACATTTGAAACTAGATACCCACATTTAATGCGAAACAAACACTTACCAATCGACTGATTTAAGTTGCTCCAGTGTCACAAGATGCGAAAGTCCTGATCGTTTGGTCCGCACATTTTACCGGCGATGCTAATTATGCAGCTATTCTATGGGCCACTTATTAGGTACACCCACACTATGGCCGAATAGCGTCAATAGCTATTCGCTCAATAGCTTCAATTTCTTCTTCAATTTCATTTTCGCTATCTGCCTCCATACTCCGACCATCTGTTTCAATACATGCGTAATCTGTTGAATCGCTTAAACCGCTGAAATCCAAGTCTGAATCCGAGCTAATGTCGCTATATCTTGCTGTGGTAACCGCCATGTTGTTTGTATTGGCAGCCCTGTATGACGTCACAGGGAAATGGATAGTGGTTTCGAAGATAGCGAAAATAAGGCACTTTAAAGCTTTATTTAGGGATATTCCGGACCGGTAACATTTTGAAAAAAACTTCAAAAAATACAACAAGCCACTGGGAACTGATTTTTATTGTTTTTAACCCTTTTGACATTGTGATAATGTTCCCCTTTAAATAGTCCTCCTTTTTAGACCAGTTGATCTGCCGCTTCTTTTCTTTTTCTCCTCTGTCCCCCCCTTCCTTGTGGAGGGGGTCCGGTCCGATGACCATGGATGAAGTACTGGCTGTCCAGAGTCGGGACCCAGGATGGACCGCTCGCCTGTGTATCGGTTGGGGACATCTCTACGATGCTGATCCGACTCCGCTTGGGATGGTTTCTGTGGACAGGACTTTCGTTTTGAACTGAACTCTCGCGGCTGTGTTGGAGCCACTATGGATTGAACTTTCACAGTATCATGTTAGACCCGCTCGACATCCATTGCTTTCGGTCCCCTAGAGGGGGGGTGGGGGGGGGGAGTCCTTACACATTTGAGGTCCTCTCCAAGGTTCTCATAGTCATCATTGGGACGGTGAGTTTTCCTTGCCGTTATGTGGGTTCTTCCGAATATGTCGTGGTGGTTTGTACAGTCCTTTGAGACATTTGTGATTTAGGCCTATATAAATAAACATTGATTGATTGATTAATTTGTTTGTTTTTGTCAACATCTGCAGTATGTTTATTCACATTAGAAGCAACTGTCATGTCTTGTGATCATGTTTTGTTTAGTTCTGTTTTGTTTAAGACTCCTTAAGTTCCTGTTTGTCCACCTATCCCTGATTAGCGTTCGGCCGCTCACCTGCTACCCGAGCACTAATCAGAGGCATTATTTAAACCTGCCATTGCCTGTCAGTCGGCCTGGCGTCATTGTTGTTGCTCCATGCTCTGTTCCTTTTCTTCATGCCATAGTTCATGTTTCATGCCCCGCATGTATGTTAGCGAGTTTTTGCCTTTTCTTAAGCCCAAGTTTGTTCTCCGCCTTGTGCGCGCCTTTCGTTTGCACTTTTCTTATAGATAAATTAAAATATGTATTTACCTTCACGCCATGTCCCGTCACCTTCCTCTGCATTCCGGGAAAACAAACCACACCATAGCCCCGTTCTGACAGCAACATGGTACTATTTTGGGATTTAAACCTGGGTTTAATGGTTGCAAAGCATTAACATTGTCAATGTTTATTTGGCCATTGTTTTTAAAGGCTTTTTTGAATACGACGCCACAAGCTTGGCACAAGTATATTTGGGCAAGTTCGCCCATTTCTTCTTTGCAGCACCTCTCTAGCTCCATCAGGTTGGTTTTCATCCAGGATGTCTCTCTATATTGCTGCTTTGATCTTATTCTAATCAGACAGCTGACCAAGAACCCAGTGGTCACTCTGCCAGAGCTACAGAACTCCTCTGTGGAGAGAAGAGAACCTTCCAGAAGGACAACCATCTGGGCAGCAATCCACCAATCATGCCTGTGTGGTACAGTGATACAGTTTCTCTCATATGAGAAACCAAATTCTCTGATTTGATTAGACAAAGATTCAACTTTTTGGCATGTATGGCAAGGCATCATGTTTGGAGGAAACCAGGCACTGCTCCCAACCAGGCCAATTCCACCCCTTACAGTGAAGCATGGTGATGGCAGCATCATGCTGTGGGGTTGTTCTTCAGCGGCAAGAACCGGGAAACTACACAGGATAGAGGGAAAGATAAATGCAGCAATGTGCAGAGAGAGCCGGGATAAAAAAAATTTAAAAAACAACGCTAAAGAGGCGCTGCAAAGAGGAATTGGTAGGTGTGCCATGCTTGTGGCATCGTATTCTTTCTGTGAGGTTTCCCTCTTGTTGTGGATTCTCCTGGCCGACAGCTTTTCGGGAGCCTGGTAGACAGTTTGAATCGTGTCTTTTATTTGCAGCAATATGGTTTGTCTCTGGGCGTCTGTCTCTTTCTGGCTGTAACTCCAACAACGTGTCTCGCCCCGGCTGCTGCTAATAAGGGCGAGAGGTGATTAGATAACAAGTCCCAGCTGGGCAATCTACTCACCAGTCCTTACACACCCCGCTCCACACTGTCATTTCTGCCAAAGGTGCATCAATAAATTATCGAGCAAATGCTGTGAATACTTAAGTACGTATGATTTTTTTTATTTTTTATTATTTGTCGAATTAAAAAATAAATATATAAATCATATTCGTCATTACGGGGTACGGTTTGTAATACTTTCCGGACGCACTACAAGTCAAAGTGCACACACCAGGGATATTTACCACCAGAAATTCAGTGCGGTGAAATCTGACATGAATTTATTATACAAAATTCAGGGTTCAAACCCCCCAAAATGTAAAAAAAAGTGTCTGAAGTTGCCACTGTTCATTGTTTATGGGAGAAAGATGTTGACATAATGGAAATAAAACAAAAGGCATGATATAATGAGACAAGGCTAAAATAATAAAGACACAAATATGTGTCTTTAAATACATTAAATACAGTATAATTAGGGATGGGAACTGATAAGATTTTTGCGGTTCCGATTCCACTTTTGATTCTGCCGAATGAGTTGGTTCCTAATGGCTCCCTTATTGCCTCAATTATGTTTATTTTAGCGGTAACGTAACATGGAAGGGACCGCAGACCTCACCCCCAAACACACACACACACAAACAAAAATTATTTGAGAAACCAGACTAATTCAGTGCATGGTAACATAAAGTGTCAAATATTATTGGGACAAATATCATGAGTAAATTTGGGGAAATTAATATAACGATGTGAGTCGGCGACTTGTCCAGGTCGCACAGTTGAGAGAGTGGCTGTGCCAGCAACCTGAGGGTTCCTGGTTCAATCCCCACCTTCTACCATCCTAGTCACGTCCGTTGTGTCCTTGAGTGAGAAACTTCACCCTTGCTCCTGATGGGTTGTGGTTAGAGCCTCGCATGGCAGCTCCCGCCATCAGTGTGTGAATCACACTTGCCCAACCCTCCCGGATTTTCCAGGAGACTCCCGAAATTCAGCGCCTCTCCCAAAAACCTCCCGGGACAAATTTTCACCCGAAAATCTCCCGAAATTCAGGCAGAGCTGGAAGCTACGTCCCTCCAGCTCCATGCGGACCCGAGTGACGTGTCGACAGCCTGTTTTCACAATATAAACAGAGTGCCTGCCCAATGACGTTATAACTGTAGATAGATCGAGGGCGAGTTCTTGGTTTATTATGTGGGGCGACAACACACAACAACAGCAGTCACGTTTTCGTCTACCGTAAAGCAGTTTGTCTGCCGTAAACAGCAATGTTGTGACACTCTTAAACAGGATAATACTGCCATCTACTGTGCATCCATATGTGACAATGAATTGATTAACGTGGACCCCGACTTAAACAAGTTGAAAAACCTATTCGGGTGTTACTATTGTACGGAATATGTACTGAACTGTACAATTTACTAAAAAAAAGTATCAATCAATCAATCAGAAACAATAACATCTACGGCTTTTAGAGCAGTGGTTCTCAACCTTTTTTCAGTGATGTACCCCCTGTGAACATTTTTTTAATTCAAGTACCCCCTAATCAGAGCAAAGTATTTTTGGTTGAAAAAAAGAGATAAAGAAGTAAAATACAGCACTATGTCATCAGTTTATGATTTATTAAATTGTATAACAGTGCAAAATATTGCTCATTTCTAGTGGTCTTTCTTGAACTATTTGGAAAAAAAGATATAAAAATAACTAAAAACTTGTTGAAAAATAAACAAGCGATTCAATTATAAATAAAGATTTCTACCCGTACTGCGATGAGGTAGCGACTTGTCCAGCATTTTTGGTTGAAAAAAAAAGATAAAGAAGTAAAATACAGCACTATGTCATCAGTTTATGATTTACTAAATTGCGATGAGGTGGCGACTTGTCCAGGGTGTACCCCGCCTTCCGCCCGTTTGTAGCTGAGATAGGCGCCAGCGCCCCCCGCGACCCCAAAAGGGAATAAGCGGTAGAAAATGGATGGATGGATGTATAACAGTGCAAAATATTGCTAATTTCTAGTGATCTTTCTTGAACTATTTGGAAAAAAAGATATAAAAATAACTAAAAACTTGTTGAAAAATAAACAAGCGATTCAATTATAAATAAAGATTTCTACCCGTACTGCGATGAGGTAGCGACTTGTCCAGCATTTTTGGTTGAAAAAAAAAGATAAAGAAGTAAAATACAGCACTATGTCATCAGTTTATAATTTACTAAATTGCGATGAGGTGGCGACTTGTCCAGGGTGTACCCCGCCTTCCGCCCGTTTGTAGCTGAGATAGGCGCCAGCGCCCCCCGCGACACCAAAAGGGAATAAGCGGTAGAAAATGGATGGATGGATGTATAACAGTGCAAAATATTGCTAATTCGTAGTGGTCTTTCTTGAACTATTTGGAAAAAAAGATATAAAAATAACTAAAAACGTGTTGAAAAATAAACAAGCGATTCAATTATAAATAAAGATTTCTACCCGTACTGCGATGAGGTAGCGACTTGTCCAGCATTTTTGGTTGAAAAAAAAAGATAAAGAAGTAAAATACAGCACTATGTCATCAGTTTATGATTTACTAAATTGCGATGAGGTGGCGACTTGTCCAGGGTGTACCCCGCCTTCCGCCCGTTTGTAACTGAGATAGGCGCCAGCGCCCCCCGCGACCCCAAAAGGGAATAAGCGGTAGAAAAATGGATGGATGGATGTATAACAGTGCAAAATATTGCTAATTTCTAGTGATCTTTCTTGAACTATTTGGAAAAAAAGATATAAAAATAACTAAAAACTTGTTGAAAAATAAACATCCATCCATCCATCCATTTTCTACCGCTTATTCCCTTTTGGGGTCGCGGGGGGCGCTGGCGCCTATCTCAGCTACAATCGGGTGGAAGGCGGGGTACACCCTGGACAAGTCGCCACCTCATTGCAGGAAAAATAAACAAGCGATTCAATTATAAATAAAGATTTCTACCCGTACTGCGATGAGTTAGCGACTTGTCCAGGGTGTACACCACCTTCCGCCGGATTGTAGCTGAGATAGGCACCCGCGTCCCCCGCGACCCCAACGGCAATAAGGTAGAAAATGGATGGATGGATAGCTGTAAATATACTCCTCCCCTCTTAACCACCCACCCCCCCCCCCCCCACCTCCCGAAATCGGAGGTCTCAAGGTTGGCAAGTACGGTGTGAATTGGTGAATGTGGAAATAGTGTCGAAGCGCTTTGAGTTCCTTAAAAAGGTAGAAAAGCGTCACGGCGCGGAGTCGAACCCGCGTTTCCTTTGCGGCTGGATCTGCGGACGCCTCCTCTGACTGCGCGCCAAAGCGTTCCTCCGATGCCAGCATGCTCAGACACGTCCCCGCTTGTGCTGAGCGCAGCACGCCCACGCAGACACGAGCCTGCACAGAATCAGGAATCAAAACACCTGGACTTGACGAGAGGGAGCGACATAAAAGACCAGTGAGGCCAAAAGACCTTCAGCAGAACGTAGCCAATCTCCCTTGAGCAAGCATCCCGTCCGGCACCACTCCCTTGTTCTTTGCTCACCTTCTTGTGCTCTTCCTCAGTCCCCACTTGATGTCTTTTGTCTTTCCCACAGTGTTTTCTGTGATCGTGTCCTGCCTCACGATCTTTGCTTGCCCTCCCCGATCCTGGACCACTGCTTGGAACCGGACATGGTTGCCTCTCTCCAGCCTCACTGTTGACTGCCTCTTTGCCTTCCCCCTTGGATTTGACGAAAGATACATCCAACACGCAAAGACAACGCCCTCTGGTAAATTCCACCTTATTTCCACACATCGTCCGCATTCATTCTCTAGTAGTAGCATACACACCCCACACATTCATCAAAGGTTTTAATAAACCTTCTAAAACCGCAGTTCAGTCCTGGTGTCGCCTCCTTCCCTTTGCCTATATACAACAGAAAAGTACAAGTATAACCCATTTACCATTTAGCCTGCCTTCCGCCCGAGTGCAGATGGGATCGCCCCCCCAACCCCCGCCCTGTCTCCCCACCCCCCCCCCGCCAAATAATGTAGATGCACAACGTCGCTTTATATGGTTATGTTTGTCTTGTTTACACTACAAATATCAAGAACTATTTATACACCCCGAAGTGTATCTCCGTCGAAGCCAGAAAAAATAAATGCAATTTCATATTTTTAGTCT
Organism: Nerophis ophidion; assembly: GCF_033978795.1. Classification (NCBI taxonomy): domain Eukaryota; kingdom Metazoa; phylum Chordata; class Actinopteri; order Syngnathiformes; family Syngnathidae; genus Nerophis; species Nerophis ophidion. The sequence continues at coordinate 5,001,703 of NC_084615.1, forward strand.
CGCAAAGTGATTTAAAACGTCCAAAAGTACAGAGTCTACGTTGATTAGACTCTCACAGAAACTCTCTCTCCCCCCTTTTTGGCTTTTTTTAAGTAAACACAATCATTTACTGGCACAGAAATGAACGGCCAATCAGTGAAATGAGTGACCTCACGTTATGAGATCCTGCTTCCTGCTGAGGACGGAACATGGAAAGCGCCGCCGTGCGACCGCGTTGCCGTCTCCTTGGAGACGAGGTGGCAGCGAGTGTGCAGCTCGCCTGGTTCTCACAGACGGGTCCTGCATCGCAATGAGGCAAACAAACAAAAGCCGCGACGCGTTCGGGGTATTCAGAAAGTTGGGCAAAAGTTAAAGGGAGGCGACACCTTGTAAATGTTGCCCCCCCTGTAATGAATGTTTGTACGCGGCAGACAAGGAGAGACAGCGATGGCCCAGCTGGTTCCAGCTTCCACTGTTCCGATGTTTTCTTTGGCTGAGTACGGATGAAAGTCTTTGTGCAGGAAGGCTCTCCTCATTATCATTAACCCTTTTACTCAGATATCCTAATAAACATTTGTTCAGTATTGTAACGTAAAAGTGATTGATTGTGAGGCATTAAAAGCCACAAAATGCAACGGGTCCATCAGACCCACAAACGCTGGCTGAGTAACAACAATATGAAATTTGCACGGAAAATTTCTCTGCCAGTTTCTGCATGCCATAGGGATTCTTCTTTTGTGTTTCTGCACCTGCTTTTCCCAGACAAGGTCGCAACACTGTTTGTCAACACTGTCTGCTCTCATTTGCTCGCACATTTGACCCTCTGATGTTCTGTGTACCTACTCTGTCGTCCTCCTGTCTAGGCCTGATGTGTGTGGGTGTGGGTGTGGTACACAGAACATACATGTTCACACTTGTATTAGTCAGTTTTAAAAAAAGAAGGGTTTTTAAGCCTTTTTAAAAGCATCCACAGTCTGTGGTGCCCTGGGGTGGTCAGGGAGAGCGTTCCACAGACTGGAAGCGGCGTAACAGCAAACCCGGTCTCCCATTGTTCATTGCTTTGTCCTGGGAGGTTGGAGGAGGTTAGATTGTCCGAAGCGCAGGTGTCGTGTGGAGGATGGTTTTCCATCCATCTTTTTGCTACCCCTTGTGCCTTTCTGTTTTGTTGAGTGTGCATTACATGGCTGGTAACTGTTACTAGGTACATAGTGGGTGAGTGGTTGTGTGTGGTACACAGAACATCAATTTCCACACTTCTATTAGCCCCGGGTCCAGAGGACCCAGGCATCTTTTATGTAATAGAAATGTGTAGGGGGTTGTATGGTGTGTGGTCATTACAATTCTATTAAGTACGTATGAAAGTCTTTGTGCAGGAAGGCTTTGCTCATTATCATTAACCCTTGTGTTGTGTTCATATTGTTGTTACTCCGCCAGCGTGTGTGGGTCTGATGGACCCGTTGCATTTTGTGGCTTTTAATGCCTCACAATCAAACACTTTCACATTAAAATACTGAACAGATGTTTACCTTATCCCAATAAACATCTGTTCAGTATTGTAACATAAAAGTGATGGATTGTGAGGCATTAAAAGCCACAAAATGCAACGGGTCCATCAGAACCACAAACGCTGGCTGAGTAACAACAATATGAAATTTGCACGGAAAATTTCTCTGCCAGTTTCTGCATGCAATAGGGATTATTCTTTTGTGTTTTTGCACCTGCGGTTCCCAGACAAGGTCGCAACACTGTTTGTCAACACTGTCTGCTCTCATTTGCTCGCACATTTGACCCTCTGATGTTCTGTGTACCTACTCTGTCATCCTCCTGTCTAGGCCTGGTGGGTGTGGGTGTGGTACACAGAACATACATGTTCACACTTGTATTAGTCAATTTAAAAAAAAGAAGGGTTTTTAAGCCTTTTTAAAAGCATCCACAGTCTGTGGTGCCCTGGGGTGGTCAGGGAGAGCGTTCCACAGACTGGAAACGGCGTAACAGCAAACCCGGTCTCCCATTGTTCATAGCTTTGTCCTGGGAGGTTGGAGGAGGTTAGATTGTCCGAAGCGGAGGTGTCGTGTGGAGGATGGTTTTCCATCCATCTTTTTGCTACCCCTTGACCCTGTCTCTTTTGTTGACTGTGCATTACATGGCTGGTAACTGTTACTAGGTACATAGTGGGTGAGTGGTTGTGTGTGGTACACAGAAAATCAATTTCCACACTTCTATTAGCCCCGGGTCCATTGGACCCGGACATCTTTAATGTAATAGAAATGTGTAGGGGGTGTATGGTGTGTTGTCATTACAATTTTATTAAGTACGTATGAAAGTCTTTGTGCAGGAAGGCTTTGCTCATTATCATTAACCCTTGTGTGGTGTTCATATTGTTGTTACTCAGCCAGCGTGTGTGGGTCTGATGGACCCGTTGCGTTTTGTGGCTTTTAATGCCTCACAATCAAACACTTTCACGTTAAAATACTGAACAGATGTTTACCTTATCCCAATAAACATCTGTTCAGTATTGTAACATAAAAGTGATGGATTGTGAGGCATTAAAAGCCACAAAATGCAACGGGTCCATCAGACCCACAAACGCTGGCTGAGTAACAACAATATGAAATTTGCACTGAAAATTTCTCTGCCAGTTTCTGCATCCCATAGGGATTCTTCTTTTGTGTTTCTGCACCTGCTTTTCCCAGACAAGGTCGCAACACTGTTTGTCAACACTGTCTGCTCTCATTTGCTCGCACATTTGACCTTCTGATGTTCTGTGTACCTACTCTGTCGTCCTCCTGTCTAGGCCTGATGTGTGTGGGTGTGGGTGTGGTACACAGAACATACATGTTCACACTTGTATTAGTCCGTTTAAAAAAAGAAGGGTTTTAAGCCTTTTAAAAGCATCCACAGTCTGTGGTGCCCTCGGGTGGTCAGGGAGAGCGTTCCACAGACTGGAAGCGGCGTAACAGCAAACCCGGTCTCCCATTGTTCATAGCTTTGTCCTGGGAGGTTGGAGGAGGTTAGATTGTCCGAAGCGGAGGTGTCGTGTGGAGGATGGTTTTCCATCCATCTTTTTTCTACCCCTTGTCCCTTTCTGTTTCGTTGAGTGTGCATTACATGGCTGGTAACTGTTACTAGGTACATAGTGGGTGAGTGGTTGTGTGTGGTACACAGAACATCAATTTCCACACTTCTATTAGCCCCGGGTCCAGTGGACCCGGGCATCTTTTATGTAACAGAAATGTGTAGGGGAGTGTATGGTGTGTGGTCATTACAATTTTATTCTGATATATGTTCTTCACAGAAAATGATCCAAAGTCAGTGAGTCTCAGTTTGAAAAATTAATAAATTGTACAATTTTTCTTTTAATAAAAATTGAAAACGGTTCCCACAGACCCGAACACCACACAAGGGTTAAACAAGTGGTTCTGGTTTTGACAGATATGTATGGTTTGAATCGGAAAGTTGCAAAACCGCTTGTCCTCATTAGGGTCTAGAGCAGTGGTTCTTAACATCAGTTCCATCGAACCCTAGGGGTTCGGTGAGTCGGCCTCAGGGGTTCACCGGAGGTCAGGACACACCCCAACTCATCGTGTAAATAAAACCGTCTCCCCTATCGGCTTATTATGGATACCCCCAAACAATGTTCCCTCTAATTTTCCATCTGATTTGCAGGTGTGTCTATTGTTGTGAATTACTGCTCCTGTAACTACTTGGTGTTGGATTCATACAACATACAGTGGGGGCAAAAAAGTATTTAATCAGCCAGCGATTGTGCAAGTTCTCCCACTTAAAATGATGACAGAGGTCTGTAATTTTCATCATAGGTACACTTCAACTGTGGGAGACAGAATGTGAAAAAAAAAATCCAGGAATTCACCTTATTGGAATTTTAAAGAATTTATTTGTAAATGATGGTGGAAAATAAGTATTTGGTCAACCATTCAAAGCTCTCACTGATGGAAGGAGGTTTTGGCTCAAAATCTCACGATACATGGCCCCATTTGGGGACTTTTGAACATTTTGGCCACCTTTTCCCCCTCTTCTTCCCCGCCTTCCTGTGCACCATTGCTGGGTGTGTTTTGGACACTTGGACAAAAATTGTTTCAAGGATATTTTACTCAAAATAGGTCATAAAATGTCGGAAACAAGCTGTAGTATCTTACTGAGATCATTTAGGACCTAAACACTTAAAACAAGTATAAAATCTTATGTATGGCCACGCAAGTCCCGGGATGCCCGAAATGTCCATAACACACCCAGTCGAGTCCCATGGGGAGGGGGGGATGAAAGTTGGAAAAGTCAACAAAAGTCCCAAAAATGTTCAAAATACCTACACAGGTTCGAGTCCCACAAGTTCTGCCGCCGGCCGGGATGCCCAAAGTGTCCAAAACGCGCCCAGCAAAGTCCCACGGAGAGGTGGGGAGAAAAGTGAGAAAAGTCGGTGAAATGTTCAAAAGTGCACTCAAACTCAAACTCGAACCCGGTTGGGACTCGAACCATGGTAGGTATTTGGAAAATTTTGGGGGACTTTAGCCGACTTTTTCAAATTTTTCCCCCCTACTTCCCGTGGGACTTTGCTCGGTGCGTTTTGGACATTTTTTGTATCCGGCGGCGGGACTCGTGGGACTGGTATTTTGGACACAATTGGGACTTGTGCACATTTTGGCCGCCTTTTCCCCCTCTTCTTCCCCGCCTTCCTGTGCACCATTGCTGCGTGTGTTTTGGACACTTGGACAAAAACAGTTTCAAGCATACTTTACTCAAAATAGGTCATAAAATGTCGGAAACAAGCTGTAATATCTTACTGAGATCATTTATGACCTAAACACTTAAAACAAGTATAAAATCTTATGTATGGCCACGCAAGTCCCGGGATGCCCAAAATGTCCATAACACACCCAGTCGAGTCCCATGGGGAGGGGGGGATGAAAGTTGGAAAAGTCAGCAAAAGTCCCAAAAATTTTCAAAATACCTACACAGGTTCGAGTCCCACAAGTTCTGCCGCCGGCCGGGATGCCCGAAGTATCCAAAACGCGCCAGCAAAGTCCCACGGAGAGGTGGGGAGAAAAGTGAGAAAAGTCGGTGAAATGTTCAAAAGTCCCACCGGGTTCGAGTGTGCGCTCAAACTCAAACTCGAACCCGGTTGGGACTCGAACCTTGGTAGGTATTTGGAAAATTTTGGGGGACTTTAGCCGACTTTTTCAAATTTTTCCCCCCTTCTTCCCGTGGGACTTTGCTCGGTGCGTTTTGGAAATTTTTTGTATCCGGCGGCGGGACTCGTGGGACTGGTATTCTGGACACAATTGGGACTTATGCACATTTTGGCCGCCTTTTCCCCCTCTTCTTCCCCGCCTTCCTGTGCACCATTGCTGGGTGTGTTTTGGACACTTGGACAAAAACAGTTTCAAGCATATTTTACTCAAAATAGGTCATAAAATGTCGGAAACAAGCTGTAATATCTTACTGAGATCATTTAGGACCTAAACACTTAAAACAAGTATAAAATCTTATGTATGGCCACGCAAGTCCCGGGATGCCCAAAATGTCCATAACACACCCAGTCGAGTCCCATGGGGAGGGGGGGATGAAAGTTGGAAAAGTCAGCAAAAGTCCCAAAAATTTTCAAAATACCTACACAGGTTCGAGTCCCACAAGTTCTGCCGCCAACCGGGATGCCCAGAGTGTCCAAAAATACTAAGTCCCACGGAGAGGTGGGGAGAAAAGTGAGAAAAGTCGGTGAAATGTTCAAAAGTCCCACCCGGGTTCGAGTGTGCACTCAAACTCAAACTCGAACCCGGTTGGGACTCGAACCTTGGTAGGTATTTAGAAAATTTTGGGGGACTTTTGCCGACTTTTTCAATTTTTTCCCCCCTACTTCCCGTGGGACTTTGCTCGGTGCGTTTTGGAAATTTTTTGTATCCGGCGGCGGGACTCGTGGGACTGGTATTTTGGACACAATTGGGACTTGTGCACATTTTGGCCGCCTTTTCCCCCTCTTCTTCCCCGCCTTCCTGTGCACCATTGCTGGGTGTGTTTTGGACACTTGGACAAAAACAGTTTCAAGCATATTTTACTCAAAATAGGTCATAAAATGTCGGAAACAAGCTGTAATATCTTACTGAGATCATTTATGACCTAAACACTTAAAACAAGTATAAAATCTTATGTATGGCCACGCAAGTCCCGGGATGCCCAAAATGTCCATAACACACCCAGTCGAGTCCCATGGGGAGGGGGGGATGAAAGTTGGAAAAGTCAGCAAAAGTCCCAAAAATTTTCAAAATACCTACACAGGTTCGAGTCCCACAAGTTCTGCCGCCGGCCGGGATGCCCGAAGTATCCAAAACGCGCCCAGCTAAGTCCCACGGAGAGGTGGGGAGAAAAGTGAGAAAAGTCGGTGAAATGTTCAAAAGTCCCACCCGGGTTCGAGTGTGCACTCAAACTCAAACTCGAACCCGGTTGGGACTCGAACCTTGGTAGGTATTTAGAAAATTTTGGGGGACTTTTGCCAACTTTTTCAATTTTTTCCCCCCTACTTCCCGTGGGACTTTGCTCGGTGCGTTTTGGAAATGTTTTGTATCCGGCGGCGGGACTCGTGGGACTGGTATTTTGGACACAATTGGGACTTATGCACATTTTGGCCGCCTTTTCCCCCTCTTCTTCCCCGCCTTCCTGTGCACCATTGCTGGGTGTGTTTTGGACACTTGGACAAAAACAGTTTCAAGCATATTTTACTCAAAATAGGTCATAAAATGTCGGAAACAAGCTGTAATATCTTACTGAGATCATTTAGGACCTAAACACTTAAAACAAGTATAAAATCTTATGCATGGCCACGCAAGTCCCGGGATGCCCAAAATGTCCATAACACACCCAGTCGAGTCCCATGGGGAGGGGGGGATGAAAGTTGGAAAAGTCAGCAAAAGTCCCAAAAATGTTCAAAATACCTACACAGGTTCGAGTCCCACAAGTTCTGCCGCCGGCCGGGATGCCCGAAGTATCCAAAACGCGCCCAGCAAAGTCCCACGGAGAGGTGGGGAGAAAATTGAGAAAAGTCGGTGAAATGTTCAAAAGTCCCACCCGGGTTCGAGTGTGCGCTCAAACTCAAACTCGAACCCGGTTGGGACTCGAACCTTGGTAGGTATTTGGAAAATTTTGGGGACTTTTGGCGACTTTTTCAAATTTTTCCCCCCTACTTCCCGTGGGACTTTGCTCGGTGCGTTTTGGAAATTTTTTGTATCCGGCGGCGGGACTCGTGGGACTGGTATTTTGGACACAATTGGGACTTATGCACATTTTGGCCGCCTTTTCCCCCTCTTCTTCCCCGCCTTCCTGTGCACCATTGCTGGGTGTGTTTTGGACACTTGGACAAAAACAGTTTCAAGCATATTTTACTCAAAATAGGTCATAAAATGTCGGAAACAAGCTGTAATATCTTACTGAGATCATTTAGGACCTAAACACTTAAAACAAGTATACAATCTTATGTATGGCCACGCAAGTCCCGGGATGCCCAAAATGTCCATAACACAGCCAGTCGAGTCCCATGGGGCGGGGGGATGAAAGTTGGAAAAGTCAGCAAAAGTCCCAAAAATTTTCAAAATACCTACACAGGTTCGAGTCCCACAAGTTCTGCCGCCGGCCGGGATGCCCAAAGTGTCCAAAAATACTTAATCCCACGGAGAGGTGGGGAGAAAAGTGAGAAAAGTCGGTGAAATGTTCAAAAGTCCCACCCGGGTTCGAGTGTGCGCTCAAACTCAAACTCGAACCTGGTTGGGACTCGAACCTTGGTAGGTATTTAGAAAATTTTGGGGGACTTTTGCCGACTTTTTCAAATTTTCCCCCCCCTACTTCCCGTGGGACTTTGCTCGGTGCGTTTTGGAAATTTTTTGTATCCGGCGGCGGGACTCGTGGGACTGGTATTTTGGACACAATTGGGACTTGTGCACATTTTGGCCGCCTTTTCCCCCTCTTCTTCCCCGCCTTCCTGTGCACCATTGCTGGGTGTGTTTTGGACACTTGGACAAAAACAGTTTCAAGCATATTTTACTCAAAATAGGTCATAAAATGTCGGAAACAAGCTGTAGTATCTTACTGAGATCATTTATGACCTAAACACTTAAAACTCGTATAAAATCTTATGCATGGCCACGCAAGTCCCGGGATGCCCAAAATGTCCATAACACACCCAGTCGAGTCCCATGGGGAGGGGGGGATGAAAGTTGGAAAAGTCAGCAAAAGTCCCAAAAATGTTCAAAATACCTACACAGGTTCGAGTCCCACAAGTTCTGCCGCCGGCCGGGATGCCCGAAGTGTCCAAAACGCGCCCAGCAAAGTCCCACGGAGAGGTGGGGAGAAAAGTGAGAAAAGTCGGTGAAATGTTCAAAAGTCCCACCCGGGTTCGAGTGTGCACTCAAACTCAAACTCGAACCTGGTTGGGACTCGAACCCTGGTAGGTATTTAGAAAATTTTGGGGGACTTTTGCCGACTTTTTCAATTTTTTCCCCCCTACTTCCTGTGGGACTTTGCTCGGTGCGTTTTGGACATTTTTTGTATCCGGCGGCGGGACTCGTGGGACTGGTATTTTGGACACAATTGGGACTTATGCACATTTTGGCCACCTTTTCCCCCTCTTCTTACCCGCCTTCCTGTGCACCATTGCTGGGTGTGTTTTGGACACTTGGACAAAAACAGTTTCAAGCATATTTTACTCAAAATAGGTCATAAAATGTCGGAAACAAGCTGTAATATCTTACTGAGATCATTTAGGACCTAAACACTTAAAACAAGTATACAATCTTATGTATGGCCACGCAAGTCCCGGGATGCCCAAAATGTCCATAACACAGCCAGTCGAGTCCCATGGGGCGGGGGGATGAAAGTTGGAAAAGTCAGCAAAAGTCCCAAAAATTTTCAAAATACCTACACAAGTTCGAGTCCCACAAGTTCTGCCGCCGGCCGGGATGCCCGAAGTGTCCAAAACGCGCCCAGCAAAGTCCCACAGAGAGGTGGGGAGAAAAGTGAGAAAAGTCGGTGAAATGTTCAAAAGTCCCACCCGGGTTCGAGTGTGCACTCAAACTCAAACTCGAACCCGGTTGGGACTCGAACCTTGGTAGGTGTTTGGAAAATTTTGGGGGACTTTTGCCGACTTTTTCAATTTTTTCCCCCCTACTTCCCGTGGGACTTTGCTCGGTGCGTTTTGGAAATTTTTTGTATCCGGCGGCGGGACTCGTGGGACTGGTATTTTGGACACAATTGGGACTTGTGCACATTTTGGCCACCTTTTCCCCCTCTTCTTCCCCGCCTTCCTGTGCACCATTGCTGGGTGTGTTTTGGACACTTGGACAAAAACAGTTTCAAGCATATTTTACTCAAAATAGGTCATAAAATGTCGGAAACAAGCTGTAATATCTTACTGAGATCATTTAGGACCTAAACACTTAAAACAAGTATACAATCTTATGTATGGCCACGCAAGTCCCGGGATGCCCAAAATGTCCATAACACAGCCAGTCGAGTCCCATAGGGCGGGGGGATGAAAGTTGGAAAAGTCAGCAAAAGTCCCAAAAATTTTCAAAATACCTACACAGGTTCGAGTCCCACAAGTTCTGCCGCCGGCCGGGATGCCCGAAGTATCCAAAACGCGCCCAGCAAAGTCCCACGGAGAGGTGGGGAGAAAAGTGAGAAAAGTCGGTGAAATGTTCAAAAGTCCCACCCGGGTTCGAGTGTGCGCTCAAACTCAAACTCGAACCTGGTTGGGACTCGAACCTTGGTAGGTATTTAGAAAATTTTGGGGGACTTTTGCCGACTTTTTCAATTTTTTCCCCCCTACTTCCCGTGGGACTTTGCTCGGTGCGTTTTGGAAATTTTTTGTATCCGGCGGCGGGACTCGTGGGACTGGTATTTTGGACACAATTGGGACTTATGCACATTTTGGCCGCCTTTTCCCCCTCTTCTTCCCCGCCTTCCTGTGTACCATTGCTGGGTGTGTTTTGGACACTTGGACAAAAACAGTTTCAAGCATATTTTACTCAAAATAGGTCATAAAATGTCGGAAACAAGCTGTAATATCTTACTGAGATCATTTAGGACCTAAACACTTAAAACAAGTATAAAATCTTATGTATGGCCACGCAAGTCCCGGGATGCCCAAAATGTCCATAACACACCCAGTCGAGTCCCATGGGGAGGGGGGGATGAAAGTTGGAAAAGTCAGCAAAAGTCCCAAAAATTTTCAAAATACCAACACAGGTTCGAGTCCCACAAGTTCTGCCGCCGGCCGGGATGCCCAAAGTGTCCAAAAATACTAAGTCCCACGGAGAGGTGGGGAGAAAAGTGAGAAAAGTCGGTGAAATGTTCAAAAGTCCCACCCGGGTTCGAGTGTGCACTCAAACTCAAACTCGAACCCGGTTGGGACTCGAACCTTGGTAGGTATTTAGAAAATTTTGGGGGACTTTTGCCGACTTTTTCAATTTTTTCCCCCCTACTTCCCGTGGGACTTTGCTCGGTGCGTTTTGGAAATTTTTTGTATCCGGCGGCGGGACTCGTGGGACTGGTATTTTGGACACAATTGGGACTTGTGCACATTTTGGCCGCCTTTTCCCCCTCTTCTTCCCCGCCTTCCTGTGCACCATTGCTGGGTGTGTTTTGGACACTTGGACAAAAACAGTTTCAAGCATATTTTACTCAAAATAGGTCATAAAATGTCGGAAGCAAGCTGTAATATCTTACTGAGATCATTTATGACCTAAACACTTAAAACAAGTATAAAATCTTATGTATGGCCACGCAAGTCCCGGGATGCCCAAAATGTCCATAACACACCCAGTCGAGTCCCATGGGGAGGGGGGGATGAAAGTTGGAAAAGTCAGCAAAAGTCCCAAAAATTTTCAAAATACCTACACAGGTTCGAGTCCCACAAGTTCTGCCGCCGACCGGGATGCCCGAAGTATCCAAAACGCGCCCAGCAAAGTCCCACGGAGAGGTGGGGAGAAAAGTGAGAAAAGTCGGTGAAATGTTCAAAAGTCCCACCCGGGTTCGAGTGTGCACTCAAACTCAAACTCGAACCCGGTTGGGACTCGAACCCTGGTAGGTATTTAGAAAATTTTGGGGGACTTTTGCCGACTTTTTCAAATTTTTCCCCCCTACTTCCCGTGGGACTTTGCTCGGTGCGTTTTGGAAATTTTTTGTATCCGGCGGCGGCACTCGTGGGACTGGTATTTTGGACACAATTGGGACTTGTGCACATTTTGGCCGCCTTTTCCCCCTCTTCTTCCCCGCCTTCCTGTGCACCATTGCTGGGTGTGTTTTGGACACTTGGACAAAAACAGTTTCAAGCATATTTTACTCAAAATAGGTCATAAAATGTCGGAAACAAGCTGTAATATCTTACTGAGATCATTTATGACCTAAACACTTAAAACAAGTATAAAATCTTATGTATGGCCAGGCAAGTCCCGGGATGCCCAAAATGTCCATAACACACCCAGTCGAGTCCCATGGGGAGGGGGGGTTGAAAGTTGGAAAAGTCAGCAAAAGTCCCAAAAATTTTCAAAATACCTACACAGGTTCGAGTCCCACAAGTTCTGCCGCCGGCCGGGATGCCCAAAGTGTCCAAAAATACTAAGTCCCACGGAGAGGTGGGGAGAAAAGTGAGAAAAGTCGGTGAAATGTTCAAAAGTCCCACCCGGGTTCGAGTGGGCGCTCAAACTCAAACTCGAACCCGGTTGGGACTCGAACCTTGGTAGGTATTTAGAAAATTTGGGGGGACTTTTGCCGACTTTTTCAATTTTTTCCCCCCTACTTCCCGTGGGACTTTGCTCGGTGCGTTTTGGAAATTTTTTGTATCCGGCGGCGGGACTCGTGGGACTGGTATTTTGGACACAATTGGGACTTATGCACATTTTGGCCGCCTTTTCCCCCTCTTCTTCCCCGCCTTCCTGTGCACCATTGCTGGGTGTGTTTTGGACACTTGGACAAAAACAGTTTCAAGCATATTTTACTCAAAATAGGTCATAAAATGTCGGAAACAAGCTGTAATATCTTACTGAGATCATTTAGGACCTAAACACTTAAAACAAGTATAAAATCTTATGTATGGCCACGCAAGTCCCGGGATGCCCAAAATGTCCATAACACAGCCAGTCGAGTCCCATGGGGCGGGGGGATGAAAGTTGGAAAAGTCAGCAAAAGTCCCAAAAATTTTCAAAATACCTACACAAGTTCGAGTCCCACAAGTTCTGCCGCCGGCCGGGATGCCCGAAGTGTCCAAAACGCGCCCAGCAAAGTCCCACAGAGAGGTGGGGAGAAAAGTGAGAAAAGTCGGTGAAATGTTCAAAAGTCCCACCCGGGTTCGAGTGTGCACTCAAACTCAAACTCGAACCCGGTTGGGACTCGAACCTTGGTAGGTGTTTGGAAAATTTTGGGGGACTTTTGCCGACTTTTTCAATTTTTTCCCCCCTACTTCCCGTGGGACTTTGCTCGGTGCGTTTTGGAAATTTTTTGTATCCGGCGGCGGGACTCGTGGGACTGGTATTTTGGACACAATTGGGACTTGTGCACATTTTGGCCACCTTTTCCCCCTCTTCTTCCCCGCCTTCCTGTGCACCATTGCTGGGTGTGTTTTGGACACTTGGACAAAAACAGTTTCAAGCATATTTTACTCAAAATAGGTCATAAAATGTCGGAAACAAGCTGTAATATCTTACTGAGATCATTTAGGACCTAAACACTTAAAACAAGTATACAATCTTATGTATGGCCACGCAAGTCCCGGGATGCCCAAAATGTCCATAACACAGCCAGTCGAGTCCCATAGGGCGGGGGGATGAAAGTTGGAAAAGTCAGCAAAAGTCCCAAAAATTTTCAAAATACCTACACAGGTTCGAGTCCCACAAGTTCTGCCGCCGGCCGGGATGCCCGAAGTATCCAAAACGCGCCCAGCAAAGTCCCACGGAGAGGTGGGGAGAAAAGTGAGAAAAGTCGGTGAAATGTTCAAAAGTCCCACCCGGGTTCGAGTGTGCGCTCAAACTCAAACTCGAACCTGGTTGGGACTCGAACCTTGGTAGGTATTTAGAAAATTTTGGGGGACTTTTGCCGACTTTTTCAATTTTTTCCCCCCTACTTCCCGTGGGACTTTGCTCGGTGCGTTTTGGAAATTTTTTGTATCCGGCGGCGGGACTCGTGGGACTGGTATTTTGGACACAATTGGGACTTATGCACATTTTGGCCGCCTTTTCCCCCTCTTCTTCCCCGCCTTCCTGTGCACCATTGCTGGGTGTGTTTTGGACACTTGGACAAAAACAGTTTCAAGCATATTTTACTCAAAATAGGTCATAAAATGTCGGAAACAAGCTGTAATATCTTACTGAGATCATTTAGGACCTAAACACTTAAAACAAGTATAAAATCTTATGTATGGCCACGCAAGTCCCGGGATGCCCAAAATGTCCATAACACACCCAGTCGAGTCCCATGGGGAGGGGGGGATGAAAGTTGGAAAAGTCAGCAAAAGTCCCAAAAATTTTCAAAATACCAACACAGGTTCGAGTCCCACAAGTTCTGCCGCCGGCCGGGATGCCCAAAGTGTCCAAAAATACTAAGTCCCACGGAGAGGTGGGGAGAAAAGTGAGAAAAGTCGGTGAAATGTTCAAAAGTCCCACCCGGGTTCGAGTGTGCACTCAAACTCAAACTCGAACCCGGTTGGGACTCGAACCTTGGTAGGTATTTAGAAAATTTTGGGGGACTTTTGCCGACTTTTTCAATTTTTTCCCCCCTACTTCCCGTGGGACTTTGCTCGGTGCGTTTTGGAAATTTTTTGTATCCGGCGGCGGGACTCGTGGGACTGGTATTTTGGACACAATTGGGACTTGTGCACATTTTGGCCGCCTTTTCCCCCTCTTCTTCCCCGCCTTCCTGTGCACCATTGCTGGGTGTGTTTTGGACACTTGGACAAAAACAGTTTCAAGCATATTTTACTCAAAATAGGTCATAAAATGTCGGAAGCAAGCTGTAATATCTTACTGAGATCATTTATGACCTAAACACTTAAAACAAGTATAAAATCTTATGTATGGCCACGCAAGTCCCGGGATGCCCAAAATGTCCATAACACACCCAGTCGAGTCCCATGGGGAGGGGGGGATGAAAGTTGGAAAAGTCAGCAAAAGTCCCAAAAATTTTCAAAATACCTACACAGGTTCGAGTCCCACAAGTTCTGCCGCCGACCGGGATGCCCGAAGTATCCAAAACGCGCCCAGCAAAGTCCCACGGAGAGGTGGGGAGAAAAGTGAGAAAAGTCGGTGAAATGTTCAAAAGTCCCACCCGGGTTCGAGTGTGCACTCAAACTCAAACTCGAACCCGGTTGGGACTCGAACCCTGGTAGGTATTTAGAAAATTTTGGGGGACTTTTGCCGACTTTTTCAAATTTTTCCCCCCTACTTCCCGTGGGACTTTGCTCGGTGCGTTTTGGAAATTTTTTGTATCCGGCGGCGGCACTCGTGGGACTGGTATTTTGGACACAATTGGGACTTGTGCACATTTTGGCCGCCTTTTCCCCCTCTTCTTCCCCGCCTTCCTGTGCACCATTGCTGGGTGTGTTTTGGACACTTGGACAAAAACAGTTTCAAGCATATTTTACTCAAAATAGGTCATAAAATGTCGGAAACAAGCTGTAATATCTTACTGAGATCATTTATGACCTAAACACTTAAAACAAGTATAAAATCTTATGTATGGCCAGGCAAGTCCCGGGATGCCCAAAATGTCCATAACACACCCAGTCGAGTCCCATGGGGAGGGGGGGTTGAAAGTTGGAAAAGTCAGCAAAAGTCCCAAAAATTTTCAAAATACCTACACAGGTTCGAGTCCCACAAGTTCTGCCGCCGGCCGGGATGCCCAAAGTGTCCAAAAATACTAAGTCCCACGGAGAGGTGGGGAGAAAAGTGAGAAAAGTCGGTGAAATGTTCAAAAGTCCCACCCGGGTTCGAGTGGGCGCTCAAACTCAAACTCGAACCCGGTTGGGACTCGAACCTTGGTAGGTATTTAGAAAATTTGGGGGGACTTTTGCCGACTTTTTCAATTTTTTCCCCCCTACTTCCCGTGGGACTTTGCTCGGTGCGTTTTGGAAATTTTTTGTATCCGGCGGCGGGACTCGTGGGACTGGTATTTTGGACACAATTGGGACTTATGCACATTTTGGCCGCCTTTTCCCCCTCTTCTTCCCCGCCTTCCTGTGCACCATTGCTGGGTGTGTTTTGGACACTTGGACAAAAACAGTTTCAAGCATATTTTACTCAAAATAGGTCATAAAATGTCGGAAACAAGCTGTAATATCTTACTGAGATCATTTAGGACCTAAACACTTAAAACAAGTATAAAATCTTATGTATGGCCACGCAAGTCCCGGGATGCCCAAAATGTCCATAACACAGCCAGTCGAGTCCCATGGGGCGGGGGGATGAAAGTTGGAAAAGTCAGCAAAAGTCCCAAAAATTTTCAAAATACCTACACAGGTTCGAGTCCCACAAGTTCTGCCGCCAACCGGGATGCCCAGAGTGTCCAAAACGCGCCCAGCTAAGTCCCACGGAGAGGTGGGGAGAAAAGTGAGAAAAGTCGGTGAAATGTTCAAAAGTCCCACCCGGGTTCGAGTGTGCACTCAAACTCAAACTCGAACCCGGTTGGGACTCGAACCCCGGTAGGCATTTAGAAAATTTTGGGGGACTTTAGCCAACTTTTTCAAATTTTTCCCCCCTACTTCCCGTGGGACTTTGCTCGGTGCGTTTTGGAAATTTTTTGTATCCGGCGGCGGGACTCGTGGGACTGGTATTTTGGACACAATTGGGACTTGTGCACATTTTGGCCGCCTTTTCCCCCTCTTCTTCCCCGCCTTCCTGTGCACCATTGCTGGGTGTGTTTTGGACACTTGGACAAAAACAGTTTCAAGCATATTTTACTCAAAATAGGTCATAAAATGTCGGAAACAAGCTGTAATATCTTACTGAGATCATTTAGGACCTAAACACTTAAAACAAGTATAAAATCTTATGTATGGCCACGCAAGTCCCGGGATGCCCAAAATGTCCATAACACAGCCAGTCGAGTCCCATGGGGCGGGGGGATGAAAGTTGGAAAAGTCAGCAAAAGTCCCAAAAATTTTCAAAATACCTACACAGGTTCGAGTCCCACAAGTTCTGCCGCCAACCGGGATGCCCAGAGTGTCCAAAACGCGCCCAGCTAAGTCCCACGGAGAGGTGGGGAGAAAAGTGAGAAAAGTCGGTGAAATGTTCAAAAGTCCCACCCGGGTTCGAGTGTGCACTCAAACTCAAACTCGAACCCGGTTGGGACTCGAACCCCGGTAGGCATTTAGAAAATTTTGGGGGACTTTAGCCAACTTTTTCAAATTTTTCCCCCCTACTTCCCGTGGGACTTTGCTCGGTGCGTTTTGGAAATTTTTTGTATCCGGCGGCGGGACTCGTGGGACTGGTATTTTGGACACAATTGGGACTTGTGCACATTTTGGCCGCCTTTTCCCCCTCTTCTTCCCCGCCTTCCTGTGCACCATTGCTGGGTGTGTTTTGGACACTTGGACAAAAACAGTTTCAAGCATATTTTACTCAAAATAGTTCATAAAATGTCGGAAGCAAGCTGTAATATCTTACTGAGATCATTTAGGACCTAAACACTTAAAACAAGTATAAAATCTTATGTATGGCCACGCAAGTCCCGGGATGCCCAAAATGTCCATAACACAGCCAGTCGAGTCCCATGGGGCGGGGGGATGAAAGTTGGAAAAGTCAGCAAAAGTCCCAAAAATGTTCAAAATACCTACACAGGTTCGAGTCCCACAAGTTCTGCCGCCGGCCGGGATGCCCAAGGTGTCCAAAAATACTAAGTCCCACGGAGAGGTGGGGAGAAAAGTGAGAAAAGTCGGTGAAATGTTCAAAAGTCCCACCCGGGTTCGAGTGTGCGCTCAAACTCAAACTCGAACCTGGTTGGGACTCGAACCTTGGTAGGTATTTAAACCCTAAAAACAAGTAAAAGACTCTAACATAAAATCTGCTTAGTGAGAAGAATGATTTTATCAGACAGAAAATAAGCAAATATCACCCTCATTTGAGATATTTCATCTTACTTAGATTTCAGTTTTTGCAGTGTGAACCCACTCTCATTAGTATTAATCATTAGTCAGATATAATTATGTTTTAAAATGGACGGAGCAAACCCGTGCAGAGAAACAAATGTCCTATCCGAGCAGTAATTACCAGTTGTGTCGTGTTTCCAGGAGCAACGCTTGAAAGGCTACGACATGATTTGGCCTTCTTCCGCCTGGCCACAGATTGTTGACCATTAGCGGTCTGACCTTGACTAGCGTGGCTCAACGTCTCTGTTTATCCATCCAGACAGTCACTAAAAATGTCTCGGGGTAAAATAAAGGACACGCGGTTGTTGCGAGTTCATTCTGGACACTTGAATTCTATCTCGGCTGGAGGTGCAACGATTAGTGGATGCGGCCAAAAATCGATAATAACATTTGGAGATAATTGTTGGCCATGAAAAAAGCACGCCAAAAGTGGTCAAAAGTGTGCGAGTATTTCAATGAACGGCCTAATAATGTTGTATGCACAGAGGGCCTATCATAGCAGCACGATGGCTATGAACGAACATTTGAAAAGAAAACACCCGGCAGCGTTCTTGCCATCACCATCAACTAGTCAATCATCCACGTGAGTATACGTTGTCATCATTACACAAAAACATGAATGTGTCATTTGTATCTGCGAGTGGAAACAGAGCAGTCAGCATGAAAGGTGTGGCAACAGCAAGAGAAAAATGGCTGCGTCCATTTTAACAACACTCTGTGAAAAACAGTTTCAACTATAATTCAAGCCAAAGTCCGCCAGCTAAACTTTGTCCATATTGTGTGCAAAACAACATTAAAAGGACCCAAAGCGCCCAATGACCGACATTTCCCTAATAAGTTCTCTTTATGTGTCATATTTTCCGGACCATAAGTCGCACTGGATTTTAAGACGCATTAAAGGAGTCATATTATTACTATTTTATTATTATTATTATTGTTCAATAACAAAGTTCTATTTATTTTATCTTAACATTTGTGACGTTGTATTTATGTAATTTACATACCGTGTTTTCCGGACCATAGAGCGCACCGGATAATAAGACGCATTAAAGGAGTCATATTATTTTATTATTATTGTCCAATAATAAAGTTCTATTTATTTTATCTTAACATTTATGACGTTTTATTTATGGAGTTTTCATACCGTATTTTCCGGACCATAGGTCGCACCGGATTTTAAGACGCATTAAAGGAGTCATATTATTACTATTTTTATTATTATTATTATTGTTCAATAATAAAGTTATATTTATTTTATCTTAACATTTGTGACGTTGTATTTATGTAATTTACATACCGTGTTTTCCGGACCATAGGGCACACCGGATTATAAGACGCATTAAAGGAGTCATATTATTTATTTATTTATTTTTATTATTATTGTCCAATAATAAAGTTCTATTTATTTTATCTTAACATTTATGACGTTGTATTTATGTAGTTTTCATACCGTATTTGCCGGACCATAGGTCGCACCGGATTTTAAGACGCATTAAAGGAGTCATATTATTACTATTTTTATTATTATTATTATTGTTCAATAACAAAGTTATATTTATTTTATCTTAACATTTGTGACGTTGTATTTATGGAGTTTTCATACCGTGTTTTCCGGACCATAGAGCGCACCGGATTTTAAGACGCATTAAAGGAGTCATATTATTACTATTTTTATTATTATTATTATTGTTCAATAACAAAGTTATATTTATTTTATCTTAACATTTGTGACGTTGTATTTATGGAGTTTTCATACCGTGTTTTCCGGACCATAGAGCGCACCGGATAATAAGACGCATTAAAGGAGTCATATTATTTATTTAATTATTTTTATTATTATTGTCCAATAATAAAGTTATATTTATTTTATCTTAACATTTGTGACGTTGTATTTATGTAATTTACATACCGTATTTTCCGGACCATAGAGTGCACCGGATTATAAGACGCATTAAAGGAGTCATATTATCTATTTATTTATTTTTATTATTATTGTCCAATAATAAAGTTCTATTTATTTTATCTTAAAATGTATGACGTTGTATTTATGTAGTTTTCATACCGTATTTTCCGGACCATAGGTCGCACCGGATTTTAAGACGCATTAAAGGAGTCATATTATTACTATTTTTACTATTATTATTATTGTTCAATAACAAAGTTATATTTATTTTATCTTAACATTTATGACGTTTTATTTATGGAGTTTTCATACCGTATTTTCCGGACCATAGGGCGCACCGGATTATAAGACGCATTAAAGGAGTCATATTATTTATTTATTTATTTTTATTATTATTGTCCAATAATAAAGTTCTATTTATTTTATCTTAACATTTATGACGTTGTATTTATGTAGTTTTCATACCGTATTTTCCGGACCATAGGGCACACCGGATTTTAAGACGCATTAAAGGTGTCATATTATTACTATTTTTATTATTATTATTATTGTTCAATAACAAAGTTCTATTTATTTTATCTTAACATTTGTGACGTTGTATATATGTAATTTACATACCGTGTTTTCCGGACCATAGAGCGCACCGGATGATAAGACGCATTAAAGGAGTCATATTATTTTATTATTATTGTCCAATAATAAAGTTCTATTTATTTTATCTTAACATTTATGACGTTGCATTTATGTAGTTTTCATACCGTATTTTCCGGACCATAGGGCACACCGGATTTTAAGACGCATTAAAGGAGTCATATTATTACTATTTTTATTATTATTATTATTATTGTTCAATAACAAAGTTATATTTATTTTATCTTAACATTTGTGACGTTGTATTTATGTAATTTACATACCTTATTTTCCGGACCATAGAGCGCACCGGATTATAAGACGCATTAAAGGAGTCATATTATTTATTCATTTTTTTTAATTATTATTTTCCAATAATAAAGTTCTATTTATTTTATCCTAACATTTATGACGTTTTATTTATGGAGTTTTCATACAGTATTTTCCGGACCATAGAGCGCACCGGATTAAAAGACGCATTAAAGGAGTCATATTATTTATTCATTTATTTTTATTATTATTGTCCAATAATAAAGTTATATTTATTTTATCTTAACATTTATGGCGTTGTATTTATGTAATTTACATACCGTATTTTCTGGACCATAGGGCACACCGGATTTTAAGACGCATTAAAGGAGTCATATTATTACTATTTTTATTATTATTATTATTGTTCAATAACAAAGTTATATTTATTTTATCTTAACATTTGTGACGTTGTATTTATGTAATTTACATACCGTGTTTTCCGGACCATAGAGCGCACCGGATTATAAGACGCACTAAAGGAGTCATATTATTTATTTATTTATTTTTATTATTATTGTCCAATAATAAAGTTATATTTATTTTATCTTAACATTTATGACGTATTTATGCAGTTTTCATACCGTATTTTCCGGACCATAGGTCGCACCGGATTTTAAGACGCATTAAAGGAGTCATATTATTACTATTTTTATTATTATTATTATTGTCCAATAATAAAGTTATATTTATTTTATCTTAACATTTATGACGTATTTATGCAGTTTTCATACCGTATTTTCCGGACCATAGGGCACACCGGATAATAAGACGCACTAAAGGAGTCATATTATTTATTAATTTATTTTTATTATTATTGTCCAATAATAAATTTATATTTATTTTATCTTAACACTTATGGCGTTGTATTTATGTAATTTACATACCATGTGTTCCGAACCATAGGGCGCACCGGATAATAAGGCGCACTGCCGATGAGCAAGTCTATTTAGGTCTATTTTCATACAAAAGGCACACCGGATTGTAGGGTGTGTTAAAGGGGTCATATATATATATATATATATATATATATATATATATATATATATATATATATATATATAATTTTATTTATTTATTTTTTTCTTAATGTAAAACACGTGGTCTACATAACATGTAATTTATTTACATGTTGAAAATAGGCGCTCAGAAGGGGTCGATGAGGCTGGAACTGAGAGGCAAGACCGAGCCAGCATTGCCAGATTTGGAAACCTTGACCTGATGTTCTTTCCACCATTTTAATGGGTTTTCATCCTTGGAAATGGGGGATTCTCCAAAATAAAACAAATTTCTGATCTTTTCAACATCATTACTGTCATTGTATCAGTAGAAGCATTTAAGTCTCACCTTAAAACTCATTTGTATACTCTAGCCTTTAAATAGACTCCCTTTTTAGACCAGTTGATCTGCCGTTTCTTTCCTTTTTCTCCTATGTCCCACTCTCCCTTGTGGAGGAGGTCCCGGTCCGATCCGGTGGCCATGTACCGCTCGCCCGTGTATCGGCTGGGGACATCTCTGCGCTGCTGATCCGCCTCCGCTTGGGATGGTTTCCTGCTGGCTCCGCTGTGAACGGGACTCTCGCTGCTGTGTTGGATCCGCTTTGAACTGGACTCTCGCGACTGTGTTGGATCCATTATGGATTGAACTTTCACAGTATCATGTTAGACCCGCTCGACTCCCGTTGCTTTCCTCCTCTCCAAGGTTCTCATAGTCATCATTGTCCCCGACGTCCCACTGGGTGTGAGTTTTCCTTGCCCTTATGTGGGCCTACCGAGGATGTCGTAGTGGTTTGTGCAGCCCTTTGAGACACTAGTGATTTAGGGCTATATAAGTAAACATTGATTGATTGATTGATACTTCACTTACCGGCCACCCACACTGGTTTAAATGTAACGTATGGGTTTCACTATGTAAAGCGCTTAGAGTCACCAGAGAAAAGCGCTATATAAATATAATTCGCTTCACTTCTTCGAAGTCACAATCATTAGAAGGATCGTGGCAGATTACACTTCCTCCCGCTCGGTCCGTCCAACTTTGTGCAAGTCTCTGAAGAGGTCCACAGTTTCCTCATGTTCCCATGGTTTGCAAAGGCTGACCCCCTTCTTTGGTTGAGGGTCACAGCCCAAGTTCAAAAGTTGGGAGACAAACATTTTTGCAGCAAATTCCTAAAAACACAAGAGTGCTCCTGGTGTATAAAGGAACTTGGACCACTGGGAACACTTTGGCAGATCCTTGCATTGACATTTTAGATTTAAACTCGTGGTTTGCATACCTGAGGCGTTCCTGAGGGCACCCTTTTGAGTCCTCTCCTTTTTGGTAATTACAGGTGTTTTCTGTAATGTGACGTAAGACGGGGGGTCAGCTCTTTAGTGCCGCCTTAGTGGCCCCCTGGAGCATTTTTAAAAAAAGATTGAAAATGGAAAAAGATAAGGGAAAAATATATATTTTTTGTTTTAGTATTTTTTTTGTTTGAGGACAAACATGACACTTCCCAATTGTTAAAAAGCCCACTGTTTAATATGTTTGTGTGTATGCTTCACTGATGAGTGGTTTAGCTCCGTTGGTAGAGCGGCCGTGCCAGCAACTTGAGGGTTGCAGGTTCGATTCCCGCTTCTGCCAACCTAGTCACTGCCGTTGTGTCCTTGGGCAAGACACTTTACCCACCTGCTCCCAGTGCAACCCGCACTGGTTTGAATGTAACTTAGATATTGGGTTTCACCATGTAAAGCGCTTCGAGTCACTAGAGAAAAAGCGCTATATAAATATAATTCACATGAGTGTATTTGGTGGAACAAATTCTTTTGTCCTACTAATTTCAGCGGTTCTTGAACTCACCATAGTGTGGACTGTGACCAACAGTTTGTTTACATGTAAAATCTTCCACTCCTTATTTGTCTCAATTTGTCCACCAAAAGTTTTATGCTGTGCTTGAATGCACAAGGGTGCAATTTGTCGGAGTGCTTATCAGGCACTCTGACAAATATGGGGAGGAGACCCTGCCCCAAGTGGAGGAGTTCAAGTACCTAGGAGTCTTGTTCACGAGTGAGGGAAGAGTGGATCGTGAAATCGACAGGCGGATCGGTGCGGCGTCTTCAGTAATGCGGACGTTGTATCGATCCGTTGTGGTGAAGAAGGAGCTGAGCCGGAAGGCAAAGCTCTCAATTTACCGGTCGATCTACGTTCCCATCCTCACCTATGGTCATGAGCTTTGGGTTATGACCGAAAGGATAAGATCACGGGTACAAGCGGCCGAAATGAGTTTCCGGGTCTCTCCCTTAGAGATAGGGTGAGAAGCTCTGCCATCCGGGAGGAACTCAAAGTAAAGCCGCTGCTCCTCCACATGGAGAGGAGCCAGATGAGGTGGTTCGGGCATCTGGTCAGGATGCCACCCGAACGCCTCCCTAGGGAGGTGTTTAGGGCACGTCCAACCGGTAGGAGGCCACAGGGAAGACCCAGGACAAATTGGGAAGACTATGTCTCCCGGCTGGCCTGGGAACGCCTCGGGATCCCCCAGGAAGAGCTAGACGAAGTGGCTGGAGAGAGGGAAGTCTGGGCTTCCCTGCTTCGGCTGTTGCCCCCGCGACCCGACCTCGGATAAGCGGAAGATGATGGATGGATGGATGGCTTATCAGGCATATTTGGTCACTGCATGACTGCAAGCTAATCAATGCTAGATTAGATAGTACTTTATTTATTCCGTCAGGAGAGTTCCTTCAGGAAAATTACAATTTTCAGCACAATCCCATTCAAGATCAGACAAACATTAAAGGGAGACAGAACAGGATCGCTGACGGGTCTGCCGGCTTCCAGCGCCCCTTACAAAAAAAGATGAGATACAGGTAAACAAGGGGGGGGAGAAAAAAATAGAAGATTAAAATAAAATGAAAAAATCGGTCTTAGCCTGGGCCCTGGAGAGGGGGTGCAGACTGAGGCCAAGGGAAAAAAACAACAACTCATAGCCATAGTACACATCCCTCTTCCATGTGTGTAAGAGGGAAACATCAAACATCAAAGAACACAGAGGACATTAAAGACATTAAAGCAGCAGATACAAGCAGACACTTCTACATACAGCTATGAATAAAAAGCAAAAGAAACATATCCACTGTGGTGGCCTCTGCGGTGTTCCACGCCATCGTCCGCCGGGGTGGAGGGAGCATGGCCAGAGACAGGAGCAGCTAGCTGCATGTACATATTGCATCATTATTCCTCATTTGTAGGTATGTTTGAGCTTTTACTCGTATCCTCTTTGTATATAATTTAGTTTTGCATGTCTCAGGACACATTATCTGTATGTAATATTGGCTGCATTCCAGATACCGTATTTTTTGGACTATAAGTCGCATTTTTTTTCATAGTTGCGGGGTTGCGACTTATACTCAGGAGCGACGTATGTGTGAAATTATAAACACATTACCGTAAAATATCAAATAATATTATTTAGCTCATTGACCTAAGAGACTAGACGTATAAGATTTCATGGGATTTATGGATTAGGAGTGAGAGATAGTTTGGTAAAGGTATAGCATGTTCTATATGTTATAGTTATTTGAATGACTCTTACCTTAATATGTTAGGTTAACATAGCAGTTGGTTATTTATGCCTCATATAACCTACACTTATTCAGCCTGTTGTTCACTATTCTTTATTTATTTTAAATTACCTTTAAAATTTCTATTCTTTGTGTTGGGTTTTATCAAATACATTTCCCCAAAAAATGCGACTTATACTCCAGTGCGACTTATATATGTTTTTTCCCTTCTTTATTATGCACTTTCGGCAGCTGCGACTTATACTCCGGAGCGGCTTGCAAACCCTGTTTCCATATAAGTTGGGAAATTGTGTTAGATGTAAATATAAACGGAATACAATGATTTGCAAATCCGTTGAATGCACTACAAAGACAAGATATTTGATGTTCAAACTCATAAACTTTATTTTTTTTTGCAAATAATAATTAACTTAGAATTTCATGGCTGCAACACCTGCCAAAGTAGTTGGGAAAGGGCATGTTCACCACTGTGTTACATCACCTTTTCTTTTAACAACACTCAATAAACGTTTGGGAACTGAGGAAACTAATTGTTGAAGCTTTGAAAGTGCAATTCTTTCCCATTCTTGTTTTAAGGGACGGTGTGGCGCAGTGGGAGAGTGGCCGTGCGCAACCCGAGGGTCCCTGGTTCAAATCCCACCTAGTACCAACTTCGTCACGTCCGTTGTGTCCTGAGCAAGACACTTCACCCTTGCTCCTGATGGGTGCTGGTTGGCGCCTTGCATGGCAGCTCCCTCCATCAGTGTGTGAATGGGTAAATGTGGAAGTAGTGTCAAAGCGCTTTGAGTACCTTGAAGGTAGAAAAGCGCTATACAAGTACAACCCATTTATCATTTATTTATTTATGTAGAACTTGTCGTGGAAATTTTCTTAAAGATGATCCTTTAGTGACAAATAGCTTTAAAATGATTTATTAAAGTAACAAACAAATAATAACAAGCTTTGCAAAGCGAGACCAAACCAGAACGACACATCCGTTCGTTCCGGCTTGTTCTCACTCCTTTAGAATTTGACATGAAAATTATACATTCTCAGAAGTCCCACCCTCCATGCTCATGTACATACAGTACACCAGTGGAATGAATACCCAAAGTCCTGTGAAGGGAAGAGGGTGTCGTTTGCCCAAAGGAGGGGGGTCACTCGGGAAAGGGGAACAATTTAGCTCTGTTGGGGGTCAAGAATAAATGACACATATGCCCAGGTCAACTAAAGTCCACATGTTACATCAAAGACACAGGAGACAGAGCTTGATCAGATAATAGAGCTCTTGCTAAGTGTCACATTCCTGAGCCCAATAAACAACTTTTGGTACCCAGTTCAAAGAACATCATCTATTAAAACGAGTACAAGTAATTTTGCTATCACAAGCTTCAGTTGTTTAACAGCTGTCGTATTTTACGCTTCATAATGCGCTACACATTTTCG
Source organism: Nerophis ophidion (assembly GCF_033978795.1). Taxonomy (NCBI): domain Eukaryota; kingdom Metazoa; phylum Chordata; class Actinopteri; order Syngnathiformes; family Syngnathidae; genus Nerophis; species Nerophis ophidion. Next base: position 5,027,636 of record NC_084615.1, read on the forward strand.
ATGGGAGACAGGTCTGAACCGCAGGCGGGCCAGGAAAGTACCTCCACTCTTTTTTTTACGAAGCCACACTGTTGTAACACTTGTCTTGCTGAAATAAGCAGGGGCGTCCATGATAACGTTGCTTGGATGACAACATATGTTGCTCCAAAACCTGTATGGACCTTTCAGCATTAATGGTGCCTTCACAGATGTGTAAGTTACCCATGCCTTGGGCACTAATACACCCCCATACCATCACAGATGCTGGCTTTTGAACTTTGCACCTATAACAATCCGAATGGTTATCTTCCTCTTTGTTCTGGAGGACACCACGTCCTCTGTTTCAAATATAATTTGAAATTTGGACTCGTCAGACCACAGAACACTTTTCCACTTTGCATCAGTCCATCTTAGATGAGCTCAGGCCCAGCCAAGCCGGCGGTGTTTCTGGGTGTTGTTGATAAATGGGTTTTGCTTTGCACAGTAGAGTTTTATCTTGCACTTACAGATGTAGCGACCAACTGTAGTTACTGACAGTGGTTTTATGAAGTGTTCTCGAGCCCGTGTGGTGATATCCTTTACACACTGATGTCGGTTTTTGATGCAGTACCGCCTGAGGGATCAAAAGTCCGTAATATGATCGCTTATTTGCAGTGATTTCTCCAGATTCTCTGAACTTTTTGATGATTTCACGGACCGTAGATGGTAAAATCCCTACATTCCTTGCAATAGCTCGTTGAGAAATGTTGTTCTCAAACTGTTCGACAATTTGCTTACAAAGTGGTGACCCTCGCCCCATCCTTGTTTGTGAATTACTTAGCATTTCATGGAAGCTGCTTTTATACCCAATCATGACACCCACCTGTTCCCAATTAGCCTGCACACCTGTGGGATGTTCCAAACAAGTGTTTGATTAGAATTTCTCAACTTTATCAGTATTTATTGCCACCTTTCCCAACTTCTTTGTCACGTGTTGCTGGCATCAAATTCTAAAGTTAGTGATTATTTGCAACAAAAAAATATGTTGTCTTTGTAGCATATTCAACTGAATATTGTATTCTGTTTATATTTACATCTAACACAATTTCCCAACTCATACGGAAACGGGGTTTGTAAATATCGGTCATCAAATCTCAGCAACAATATTTTACTGAGATCATTTAGGACCAAAACACTTAAAATAAGTAAATTACACTAACATAAAATCTGCTTAGTGAGAAAAATAATCTTACCACACAGAAAATAAGCAAATATCACCGTTATTTGAGATATTTAATCTTACTTAAAGAGGAACATTATCACAATTTCAAAAGGGTTAAAAACAATAAAAATCAGTTCCCAGTGGCTTGTTGTATTTTTTGAATTTTTTTTCAAAATTTTACCGGTCTCGGAATATCCCTAAATAAAGCTTTAAAGTGCCTTATTTTCGCTCTCTGCGAAGACACTGGCCATTTCCCTGTGACGTCACACAGTGCTGCCAATGTAAACAAACAATGGGAATACCACAGCAAGATATAGCGACATTAGCTCGGATTCAAACTCGGATTTCAGCGATTTATGCGATTCAACAGATTACGCATGTATTGAAACAGATGGTTGGAGTATGAAAGTATTGAAGAAGAAACTGAAGCTATTGAGCGAATAGCTATTGAGGCTATTCATAGCCATAGCATGGCCGAATAGCTGCGTTAGCATCACCGGTAAAATGTGCGGACCAAACGATCAAGACTTTCGCATCTTTTGACACTGGAGCAACTTAAATCCGTCGATTGGTAAGTGTTTGTTTCGCATTAAATGTGGGTGGAAGGAAACGTAATATAGTTGCAAATGCATCTGCAGGTTATCCATACATCTCTGTGCCATGTCTGCTTTAGCACCGCCGGTAAATAGCATGTTAGCATCGATTAGCGTAGCATGTTAGCATCGATTAGCTGGCAGTCAACATCAACAAAACTCACCTTTGTGATTTCGTTGACTATCGTTGCAAATGCATCTGCAGGTTATCCATACATCTCTGTGCCATGTCTGTCTTAGCATCGCCGGTCAAATGTGGAGACACTCCGGCACATTCAATGGGGGTCTGGCGGCAGACACTTTGGCATCTTCGTGCCAGTGGTGCAACTTGAATCCCTCCCTGTTAGTGTTGTTACACCCTCCGACAACACACCGACGAGGCATGATGTCTCCAAGGTTCCAAAAAATAGTCAAAAAAACGGAAAATAACAGAGCTGAGACCTGGTGTTTGTAATGTGTTGAAAATGAAAATGGCGGGTGTGTTACCTCGGCGACGTCACATTCTGACGTCATGGCTTCCAGCGCGATTAACAGAAAGGCAAGATATAGTGTCATTGGCTCGGATTCAAACTCGGATTTCAGCGACTTAAGCGATTCAACAGATTACGCATGTATTGAAACGGATGGTTGGAGTATGAAAATATTGAAGAAGAAACTGAAGCTATTGAGCGAATAGCTATTGACGCTATTCATAGCCATAGCATGGCCGAATAGCTGGGTTAGCATCGCCGGTAAAATGTGCGGACCAAACCATCAGGACTTTCGCATCTTTTGACACTGGAGCAACTTAAATCCGTGGATTGGTAAGTGTTTGTTTCGCATTAAATGTGGGTGGAAGGAAACGTAATATAGTTGCAAATGCATCTGCAGGTTATCCATACATCTCTGTGCCATGTCTGTCTTAGCATCGCCGGTAAAATGTGGAGACACTCCGGCACATTCAATGGGGGTCTGGCGGCAGACACTTTGGCATCTTCGGGCCAGTGGTGCAACTTGAATCCCTCCCTGTTAGTGTTGTTACACCCTCCGACAACACACCCACGAGGCATGATGTCTCCAAGGTTCCAAAAAATAGTCAAAAAAATGGAAAATAACAGAGCTGAGACCCGGTGTTTGTAATGTGTTGAAAATGAAAATGGTGGGTGTGTTACCTCGGCGACGTCACATTCTGACGTCATCGCTTCCAGCGCGATTAACAGAAAGGCGTTTAATTCGCCAAAATTCACCCATTTAGAGTTCGGAAATCGGTTAAAAAAATAGATGGTCTTTTTTCTGCACCATCAAGGTATATATTGACGCTTACATAGGTCTGCTGATAATGTTCCCTTTTAATTTCAGTTTTTGCAGGGTAGCTATGTAAAAATGCGGCCCCCAAAACACAACGGAGTTGATTATTCTTGCTGTACATCAATGAAAAGCAGTCTCGAGTCCCTCGGATGCTCCCCATTATGGCGCTCGTCTGTTCGATTGTGATGACACTAATTAAAACAGAGAGAAGATAGCAGCTCTGCTCCCACGTGTCCTGCTAATATCCGTTATATGAATGTGAGTGTGACTTCTGGCTGTTAAAATTTTTTTTTTTAAAAAGACTGCCACAGAGAAAGAAGCCACGTCGCGTCTAAAGGCTGTCAGAGTAAGTTTGTGATGAACCCCAAGATGCAGAGAAGAGGGAAACATGATTTAATTAAAAACACTAAGACGAAAACAAACAAAGGCTTAGGCGGATAACAAACAAAAAGGCCTAGCGGGGAAGCTAGCAGGTATCGAGCAAGAAACAGAAGTCGAACTTCCCATCCATCCATTTTCTACCGCTTATTCCCTTTCGGGGTCGCGGGGGGCGCTGGCGCCTATCTCAGCTACAATCGGGCGGAAGGCGGGGTACACCCTGGACAAGTCGCCACCTCATCGCAGGGCCAACACAGATAGACAGACAACATTCACACTCTAGGGCCCATTTAGTGTTGCCAATCAACCTATCCCCAGGTGCATGTCTTTGGAGGTGGGAGGAAGCCGGAGTACCCGGAGGGAACCCACGCATTCACGGGGAGAACATGCAAACTCCACACAGAAAGATCCCGAGCCTGGATTTGAACCCAGGACTGCAGGACCTTCGTATTGTGAGGCAGACGCACTAACCCCTCTTCCACCGTGAAGCCCACAAGTACAACCCATTTATTTTATTTATTTATTTAAGACAAAAACAAACAAAGGCTTAGGCAGATAACAAACAAAAAGGCCTAGCGGGGAAGCTAGCAGGCATCGAGCAAGAAACAGAAGTCGAACTTATGATATGAAAACAAACTTTAAAGCAGGGGACAAAAGACAATATGCTACAAACCACTATCAAATATAGCTTACCGCAACGCTGCATTGACACGATATGAAACGACAAGAGCGACAATAATCCAGCAACCGACTGGAGGACAAAAACAGGCTCAAATAGAAGCGGGCTGATTGACACCAGGTGTGGCCGCCGCTGAGGGAAAATACAGGGGGAAAAAAACAGGAAACAGACAAAATAAGAGCGCTGACAGGAACTAAAAAACAGGAAATACTAAACACACACAGAGGAGAAAACTAAAACACAAACTGTCAGTGGCAAGCCTGACAAAGGCGACCCCCGGGCTCCATTTTTCATTCGGCACTAATAAATCCTCATGGAGTGTATAACCTTTCGAGCTCGATTTCATGGTTAAAATGTAGTCTAAAAAAATGTGAATATTTAGTTTTAAAAAAATGCAGCCATGCTGTCTTCACACCTGACAAAACAAAACCAAGCGTTGCTTGAGTCACCCGAACCAAAAACAAGGTGGGTGTGAAATAAGAGTGTGTGGGAGGAGAAGGAGACAGCTGCCAGCTTGGAGAGGAGAAGGAGAGTGCGGCTGCATAAAGTTGGGATGTGCATCATACAATATGCTCACTGGTCATGTTTTACGTGTGGAATACATACAACTACGGTTATGGTGTTAGTTTATTTTTACAACACACACACAATTGCTAAATGATACATTAAACATTTCCAGTTTGTCATTACAGCATGTCTGAAAGGTGTCGAAGGAAAGAGATCTTATTTAATTATGTCACTTTTCATAATACAGCAATTTCCAACACACCGGTGAATAAATAAATGAGTAAACAAATAATTAGACGGACTACTAAGTATTTTTTTAAACATAAATAAACCAAAAATAAATAAATAGTCAAGTCAATTATGGTTCACGTTATGAGATGAATAAGGTTATCTCATTCTTTAGTACCGTATTTTTCCTTTCATTTTCTCAAAACTCGACAGTGCGCCTTATGTACGTAAGAATTTTGGTTGTGCTTACCGACCTCGAAGCTATTTTTTTGGGTACATGGTGACACGATAGCACAACGACCAGTAGATGGCAGTTACACATAAGAGATACGTGTAGACTGCAATATGACTCAAGTAAACAACATCAACCTTTTATATGTTCCATTGAAAGTATAGAACATTCAATCAATCAATCAATCAATGTTTATTTATATAGCCCCAAATCACAAATGTCTCAAAGGACTGCACAAATCATTACGACTACAACATCCTCGGAAGAACCCACAAAAGGGCAAGGAAAACTCACACCCAGTGGGCAGGGAGAATTCACATCCAGTGGGACGCCAGTGACAATGCTGACTATGAGAAACCTTGGAGAGGACCTCAGATGTGGGCAACCCCCCCCCCCCGTAGGGGACCGAAAGCAATGGATGTCGAGCGGGTCTAACATGATGCTGTGAAAGTTCAATCCATAGTGGCTCCAACACAGCCGGCAGAGTTCAGTTCAAAGCGGATCCAAGACAGCAGCGAGAGTCCCGTCCACAGGAAACCATCTCAAGCGGAGGCGGATCAGCAGCATAGAGATGTCCCCAATCCATCCTGGGTCTCGACTCTGGACAGCCAGTACTTCATCAATGGTCATCGGACCGGACCCCCTCCACAAGGGAGGGGGGGGACATAGGATAAAGAAAAGAAGCGGCAGATCAACTGGTCTAAAAAGGAGGTCTATTTAAAGGCTAGAGTATACAGATAAGTTTTAAGGTGAGACTTAAATGTTTCTACTGAGGTGGCATCTCGAACTGTTACCGGGAGGGCATTCCAGAGTACTGGAGCCCGAACGGAAAACGCTCTATAGCCCGCAGACTTTTTTTGGGCTCTAGGAATCACTAATAAGCCGGAGTCTTTTGAAGGCAGATTTCTTGCCGGGACATATGGTACAATACAATCGGCAAGATAGGCTGGAGCTAGACCGTGTAGTATTTTATACGTAAGTAGTAAAACCTTAAAGTCACATCTTAAGGAACATTACACACGGCGCTCAAAAATCTATCAAAATGTTTTAGTACGACTTTGGTAAGCTGTGAAGCCGCACAGCTTCATGGATTGTACTGTGCTTCAACATATGAGTATTATTATGGTAAGTGTGTGTAAGGTAAGACATATTATCTGTCATTTTGTTTCGCAATAATATGCAAAAGCAACTTTTCTTACCTTCTGGTACCTGCTGATCTGTATTTGAGATCTGCATAAGTCCTGAAAATGTGCGCGGGTCCGCCTTTGTAGTCTGTGTAGCTGATAAGCTTCTTCTTTTTCTCTATCTTCTTGCTATGGGACATTCATCCTCCGCTGTTGCTATTTCTAATATAAAGTAGTGTAAAGTTCTTACATATATCTGTCAGTAAACTCGTCATGAAAGCGCTAAAACATACCGGTTTAGTGAGTTAACAATCACCCAAGGAACTTTACTTATTAGAGAGTTCCGGTCGGACGTTTTTTTCACGGAACACATTTTCGGTCTTGTTGTTGCACTAGTGAGTCACGGATGAGGAGATGCTGCTCCGTTATTGATTGAAGTAAAGTCTGAATGTCATTAAAACAGTTAGCTCCATCTTTTGACACTTCTTCCACTACCGTCCTTGCACGCTACACCGCTACAACAAAGATGAGGATGAGAAGACGCTGTCGAAAGTGAGCCACGTAAATAAGACCGCCCACAAAACGGCGAATCCTGAAGGGACTGTCAGAAAGCGACTTGAAGATGATCTGTAAAACATAATCCATGCAACATTTTGACCAAAGAACCACCGTTACATGTAATGTAGACCACAAAGAAGTGTTTTCCATTTAGAAAAAAATAATAATAATACGACTCCTTTATGAAAATAGACCTGACTAGACCTGCTCATCGGCAGTGCGCCTTATAATGCAGAAAATACGTTAAAATTCAACCTGTTCATCAGGGTTCTTCCTCTTTATACTTTGAACCGTTTCTTAAACTGGATCATGCTAGTCCCATGAATTGATTAACGTGGACCCCGACTTAAAGGCCTACTTAAATGAGATTTTCTTATTCAAACGGGGATAGCAGGTCCATTCTATCCGTCATACTTGATCATATTGCCATATTTCTGCTGACATGCGCTAATAAAAATAATATTTTGTGAAACAAGTTTTACCCCGCCTTAATCTTGAGCCGGCGGTCACGCTAAGTATACGCTAATTATTTTGCGAAACGAGTTCGACCCGGCAGTAATTCTAGTCAGGCGCATACTATATACCCGGCGGCAATTCAAGGAAATACGGTAGTCAACGCTCTACTGCAGTCTGGCGGCTAAAGTGTTTACATTTTTTATTTTATTTATTATTTTACTCATTTTTTGTCTGGTTTTGTATTTGCTTTGTATCATTCCTTGAAGTGTATATTATTACTATTATTTTCTTTGTTTGGTTTATACTTTATAAGTTTTGCACTTGTTGTGTTTTTTGTTTTTGATTGTTTCATTACATTTGGATATATGTGTCGGTTTAAGTGATATTCATGAAGTAAGATCATGTATTATGTCAAACGGGGGCAGGAAATTGTAAGATTTTCTTC